>NC_088715.1:26034262-26164762 GCF_963576615.1 Watersipora subatra
AGCAACCATTTTGTTCTAAACTATAGTTCCTTGTTTTCCATGCTATTATTTGTCATGTGAGCATTAAGAAATAGAGTCACGCTAGGGAACTTTTATCAAAACTTTAAATCAATTTTAGTCATAATACAGTTATAATTTTTAAAATATATTTGGTTTTAAAACCATTATTTGGTTACAAAACTTAAATTATAGAATCGTTTAGGAGAGAAGACAACTTCACATTTTTTCTTGTACTCGGTTTAAAAACTTGTTAGCCAGTTTACAGCCAACTAACCACATCTGAATAATATTGTTCTATACCGGCCTGTCATGCATAAATGAGTGTAGCCCATTTTTCATTCGTACCGAAAGTGTTTACAACTTGTATGTTAGCTTATTATAGGTAACTTTACTTATATATTGCACAAATATAAATTACAAAATATATTAGTAAAAGGGCTTATTTCTGGTTTCGTCATTTGAGAGTTAGCAGTTTACCATTATGTTACATATGCTGTTGTGAGTGTTAAAAACAAACAATAGTTTATAGCTATATCTTAAGTCATTACCTGTACTTAAAATTATCAAAAAGCTCTTATTTGGTAGAATGTGTTTTAGATTTCGCTTCATGCATATTGTCCAAAGAGCACTTTTTGAAATCATGATGGAGTGAAATCGACATACAATAAGATCAACTGACAATATTTTAGGTGGCTTTCCTCCTTTCTTGTACTGGCATCCCAAATTGAAAGTTGATTCTCAAAAATCTTTAGTGTCATATGTTAGCCCCCATAACCATGCTGCACATTATTTCACTCCTAGTTTATACATGCACTGCAATATATTTTGCCTGTTAAAACGCAACTTTGCTTGTCAATCCAATTAGGCAAAACTTGTGGCTAGTTATTTAAATTGCTTGCAGTTAATTTTTTATCAATTTTTAGGTCGAGTAGGCCATAAAACGATGGTTGAACAGCAGGAGATAGATGATGTTGTTATTCTATGCATGCCACCAAAACGAAATGGGCTTGATGAAGCTGAGAGGAAACATTTAGACAGCTTAGTGCATGACCTTAATGGACAAATCATTATTCCGTGCTCCATTGTGGCAGCAGAAGACTTGTATCTACAGTAGTGACTGCTACTGTAATTAAATACGTAAAATAATTGAAAGACATGATTATATCTGTGCATCTATTTATCTTTAATCTCAAATATAAAATAAAATTGAGTGTATTGCAGAGCTGCTAAGTTTGCAGTTGCGACCACATTGCTTACACAGTTTTAAACTTTGTAGCTTTTCAACCAATTTTATATAAGACAACGTAGGCATTTTTAAAGGACAGTTTCTATTGGTAACATTGCTTGGTGACGATAACTTCATCTAGTGTATTCTCAGTGACTGTAATATGTTAAATTTAAACTCTTGAGTTATGTAATCTGTGTACTAGTGCTACTAAACTGTGTGATTATATTATTTTTGTATACCCGTGACTCTCAGTTACTGGTATAGCTTGTGCAATTCTGTCTACGTACTTGAACTTAGCATTGGTTTGTATTAGTAATTATCTTGCTGTGCAGGTTATCTTGATTTAATTTTAAGGTACAGTTGAAATGTGTTACACTCAGTGCTTGGATAAAATAATTTTATATTATACACTAGATTAGAACATGTCATTCAACAGCTTTGGAGTTGCCCTCTTAACATTCTGTGGGTGGGCAACTACAAAATGAACACGCTACACACTTTTATCACACGTCTCCATTTGGCTCATGCAGTAAAAAATCTAACTCTTACAATCGTGTCTGACTATATGTTCTATGTTTTCTAAAGCATCATCACCACATTCAGAATTATTAAGCAAACTCAGGTTACTGTCGTATTCAGTCAGTTGCGAGGATGCTTGTAATATGTTACATTCAGAGTTTGTGGCATTAGCATTCACCAGTTGATTAAAGTGCTATTACAATTTATACAAAACATAACTATTTGCCTTATCAGCTTCTCAATAACTAAAACCCTTTTTCATGATATGTCCTATTTGAAGAATATAACACATAACACACTGAATAAATACCATGCCTTGTATTTGATGTCCTGCAATTAATTCTTAATGTCGTATAGCAAGCACCTAGTCGTAGTACAAATGTTATGTTTATAAAGTTTATTTTATTACTAAGGAAAAATATCATGTAAACAGTTTTCAAAAAATGTGGAAGGTGATATATACCTGTGCTATGCGATATCATGTAGCGCAATAGAAGTACTATGAGAGTGAATTACAATGGGTTGTTAGCAGTTGAACTAAACTAATCAGCAAACTGAGTAGAAGTGGCTAGATTTTCACCAGTAGAAGATCTAGAAGAACCTGCTGGAAAAGTAAAGAAAGTTATATCAGCAGAAGATCTGGAAGAGAATTCTGGAATAGTAGATGAAGTTACATCAGCATTAATATAGAAAAATTATAATGGAACACATTTTTACTCGCACTTGCTGGTAGCTATCAAAATTATTATAAATTTTATATGTTATATACACATTATTAACATTCAAAGAGAATACATATTGTTTCATTGTACTCTGTAATGTTTTATTTAAACAAAAATAAATGAGAAACAAGTGTAATGAATATCTTAAAAAATATTTCTAACTATTACATTATTATTTTATATTTGCATTACCTATTATTTCAATAGTGCAGATACCAAAAGTTTGAATTGATACTTTCTAGTTCTAAAAAAATCAAATATTCATAAAACAATTTTTTTTTAGGAACTGATCTTCTTTACAACCATTTTAAAGTTTGCGGCAGAAATTGCAATCTTTATTAAAAATTGCCTCTTATAAAATGTGGTACAATTTATCTTTTGCTAGTTTTACTTTTCAACTGAAATGCCTACTCGCTGGTGAGCCAAAAACAGCTTGAAACTAGATAAACATGTGAATCGGCTTTGATATATTACATTAACCAATTTGGTAAATCTTTAAGGTATTGAAAAGTATTTTGAAGACTATTTATGCCAAATTACGTTTATTATCTCAGTTGAATCTGACCACTATTATATTAAATGTGAAAATATTATCGATGTCTAGCTGTTATTAACAGCCCTATTTATTTAATTTGCTGTTACTAAATAATTTTACTACCATAACTTTTATGACACTTACCAAGTTTTATTTAAGTTCAATATGTGGTTACCATTAGTAAGTAAAAGTTTGACGTAATTGAAAATTGGCTGATTCGCCAATTCTTCAAATGTCCAAATGGGATCTGCGTAAAGCTCAGTTGCAAACCTTTTTAACTGAAACCTATAATTGATAACATGTATAGGTTATCTGTATTAAAATTTTGCATGCGATCTTTGTAAGACTGACTTTTTACCATGCTCCTGGTTTTATTTGATATGCATGTATGTGCGGATAATTAAATATTGTAAAGATGTCTAAAAGCTAGTAAAGGAAACGAGCTTGTGTGAAAGTAGCATCTTAATTCCAGTATCTTAAATGTTTACTCTGAAATGTCATTTTACCCATTTTGACTGGTGGTTAGATAAAATGGTCGCTGAGCGACTTTCATAATTGCAGCCTCTATGTAGACACCAATAAGCTTGGCAAACATCGCATCTGCCCATGGAACAGCAAATTCGCCGTTTCAGAGCTCCACAGTGAAAAGATATGTTAGGATTTCCTTTCTCAAAATGGACTTTAGTCAAATGACATGACAAATAGCCATTGTCTTTTTGAGAATTGCCGAATTCACGCCCACATCCAGTCACGAGATACCATAAAGCGCTGCACTCTTTGCACTCTTTCATGAGTTGGCCAAATGAACGGTATTTTGGTTGGCCACATTTACAGCTTCCAGTTAGAACAAGAGCTTGGCTTGATTGAAACCTAGAACATGTTGACATTAGAGAAAACGATATTCTTGAGCGCTTTTCTGGTCTCTCTAAACTTTCAGTAGCTAAAGATTTCTTTTGACCAGCTGATAATTGTCTAGTGTTTGGCAAAATAGTCGATGGCAAAAAATTAACTGAAGCCCCTAATTCTTGCATGCGTGTTGGTAGAGCAAATCCCTCAGGTACAAGCGTAGCTGGCACAAATGTAGCTAGTACTGCTCCTGTCTGTGTAGAAACTTGTTGTGAACTTGAGCCTTGAGGAGTCGCTACCGGTGTAGTGAGAACATTTGTGGCTGCCGGATATATAGCCTGAGCTTTGGTTTGTTGTATAGGTTTTTGTGGATTGAATACACTGGGTACAAATGTTGCTGGGACAATTTGTCTGTTTGGCCTTTGTACAGAAACATTTTTTTGCGTTGTTTCAGCATCAACAAGACAGTGATACGGAGGAACAGGTTCATCACAAGCTGTATTTTGAGTTTGAAGCCCATAGTTGCTCATATCTGTCATTAAGCTGGTCATGTAAGCAGTCAGCGCTCCGATCTAAAATACAACCTCCACATTATCACATGAGTTCAGCAGTTGTCTTCCTTAATATTATGTGAAGGACAAAAAGGTTTGTAAAACTGAACAGCACAATAAAATTCTTTTTTAGGATATCATACATTTGAATGATTTTTTAGCAATGTTTGATAATTTTTTGAGTGATAATTCTCTTACAAACCCAGTAAATAAATTTTCATACAGAGGTTTACATGATAAATGCTGATAAAATGGGAAACAAGCAAATAAGTCAATTTAATATGACATGTTTAACATAACCTGAGACTTTTTCTAAAAAAAAACTCAGATTTGTCTAAGTTACTTGGCAGTTATTCGTCACTTATAAAATGAGCCAATCAAGAAGCATTTTTAACATGTAAGCAAAGCTGCTTTTTGTTGGATAGCTCAAACATAATCTTATGGTACATCAAATAATTGAGTTAAACCGAACAATATCGAAACAAAACTGTAAAATGATTTTGGAGTTTTTGTAGATAATATTGTACCTTATTTTGTAGTTACAGGTATTTTAAATGAGGCCTTTTTTAATAGTTTTTAGTCTATATTTGATATAAAAATTTAGCTGAATCATAATGCACAAAGCAAAGCTATGACATTTTAATTTTTATGAGCTCTTCTTAGTAGCAAAAGGAAGCACATTTGTTCACTAACCAAACAACAAATATCGCAATATCTGTCATCCTCTCATGGCATTCCGTTTATACAATAACCAGACTAGTTGAAAATTGCACTAAGTGAAAAGTGTTGATAAGTTTCATAGACCTTGTGAGAAGAATTGTGATCATCAGTTTATTGTCAAATACTCATTTCATATGCTATAATTACATCATGTGGTCTGTTGAATGATACAACCAATAAGCTATTCATATCCTTCCTTTTTTATGTGTGTAATCATTATATGTGTTATACCAGATAAAACCTCGTCATTGCATGAGTGACAAAAAATTAATTGAAATAAAACAACAGGTGATAAAACCAAGTTCACAAGAATAACCTGCTCTAACAAATTCTAAATAAAAAATAAAATAAGGCAAAACTGCCATTTGAAAATCAAATAATAGGAAATATATCATACCGACCTGTTTACACAAATAGGTTACCCAGTTAGCTCGCAGATTTTGAACTAAACCAGCTAACATAAAGATTTATCATTAAAACCTCCAAAATCTATTCAAGAAAACCCTCAATGAGTAAAAACATTTTCGTTGTCCCAGAGACACATTGTATAATAATTGGGTTAGTGTTTTCTTCCTTGAGGAGGGAATCGTGTGATCTTGTACAACAAACAAACCATACACACTATTAATTATCTTTTTGGTGTGCGATTATCATATGTAGTTTATAAATTGGGAGTAGCCATTATATAATCATACATTACGTGTAGGGCCTGTTTTCATTGTAGCTCCTATATGAATAGCCAACTTCTTCACTTTCTTGAATTTGTTAATGCCTGCCTTTTAGCATATAAATATCTCTGCATGTATAGTTATATTCATTATTGCCCACAATACAGGGCATACTGCAATCTTCGCTGAACATTGTTACAAGTATTAACAGTTTAGTGATTTTCTGCAGTGCATCTGCATCCATAATGCGTCGGCAAGCATCAACATCAATAAGTGACTAGGTTGGCAATTTCTTAAAGCACACCAAAAACACTGCGCACCAATAAACATCCTTTACAATAAGCAACTAGGCTGGCAAAATATCAGATTGCATCACTTTCCCAGAATGCACTACAATCACAGTGCATTGGTAAACGTCATTGTCAATAAGTTACAAGGTTAGCAATATACAAGATTGCACCGGCATCTAAGATTGCATCAGCAAACCAGTGTGGTAGTAAACATTGCCTAAAAAGTGACAAGGTTGGCAATCTCCTAAATTGCACCAGCGACACAGTGCACCCGCAAGCATCAACTTCAATAAACTGGGCTAGAATTATTTTTTAAGTTCTCCAGCATCATGATGCACAAGCAATACTATTGTATCTCTTTGGCCATTAATTTCCCTTTTCAGGACCTGGAAGAAGTTGAATTTTTCTTTCAAAACGAAGTAGCAATTTAGAGTAGCAATCCTTGCAAACAGATGATTGGGGGATCATACGGCCTTCCTTAACATGGAAGGAATGGTCAACTCTCATTGGTAATGGGATTTGTGTCCCTTGCCTAAGCTCTGAGCTGCACTGATGAGGCTTCAATAGCCGAAACAGTACTGTCTGTAGCATGAGTATATATATATACTCATATATATATATATATATATATATATATATATATATATATATATATATATATATATATATATATATATATAGCATATAATGAAATCCCATACAATAAAATATGGGATCTCAACATATGTATCAGACCTCTCAGCATAAATTTTCCAAGATAACTCTTTCTGGCATGCCTAATCGGGCATAATCAGGCTATCATTTTGGATGCAGGACTGACACTGCCTTACCATCAAGTATGTAAGCTTGGGATAGGCATTTTCACTTTCCGTAGTCCTAGGCATTTATTTTAGTTTAGGGTGTCACTTCCCCTCTTTTGCTTGTTAGGCATAGCATAGCAATGACCAGTCACCATGCAGAAACTAGTCTTCTCAACCATTTTTTTAATATTTTTCGGAGCTAAGGTTCTTCTAGAGCAGTATTAAACCAGTCCCAAAGATTGAATTTGTGCTCAAAGGTCCAAAAGATTGCACTAGGTAAAACATATTTTTCTAGTCAAACTTGCAGCTATAGTTTCCTGCTCAGGATGAGACAATTCAATACGCTCATGCTGAGCCGGGAGTTATATCTGCAGGGAGCTATAGCTGCAGTCATTGTTTGTGACTGTTTTTTGCGCAATTTGTGCAATTGTTGCGCAGGTTGACCATTTGAGAATTGAAAATATTTAATATAAAAAATATAAAAAAGCAATATAAAATAAAGTATATATAAAAATCATAAAATTTTACTTTTTGAAATGTAAGAATTGTTTTTTCGTGTGTCTTCTTGTAGGGTACAAGCCATGAAAGTGAGATAGGCCTAATAACAAAAGCAAAAGCTGTTTACATTGTTGCTTAGACGGCGCCATATTGACTTACCTGAATTTATTACCAACAACAAAGCAACTAATGATAGAGAAGTTTATTGGCAGTTGTGAGCATGCCCATTATATATTGTTTGCTGGTGAGCCACTCGAGTGTGTTTCTAGGTGTGACAGCGATGTCTCCAGCATTATACTGATACTCCAACATTAAAAGTACTTTGATTGATTCTGTTTTACAGAGAGAGATGCAAGTAACTTGTCGAAGCTTATAGTAACATAATTTAACAAATTTTGCGAGTATACATGTGCAGAAATTGGTTCTCTACAACCACAGTCTAAGCTGCATTTATGGTCAAGTGCTACAGTGGAGCAATAACGCGCAGTTATTGAATCGTGTCTAAACAAGGGTTTGCGAAAAGCTCAAAACAAAATAAGTTATTTTAATTTAAAAAATAACATTGCAAATAACGGTTTAATGAATATCAGATTAAGCCGTGTATGTTCATAAAACACTGACTTTATTGAGTCGTCAACCAAAAATACCCAGCTTTCAAATGTTTTTCAAAATGAACAGTGTCAATATATTCACATTTTGATTTGCAATTGATGCAAAAAAATGTTTTCATTTAGCGTACAGCCTGTGGTTGATGAAGATACAAAGGTTTTTTGCTTAAAAACACTTTCATTTTAAACTAAATTGAGTTCATTGAAGGTTTTTTAAATATTTTAATATGATCTAGCAATATTAATTGCTTTTTTAAAGTTCTATTTTGTTTGCAAATAACTTTCTAACATTATATTTTTGTACATAACTGACAGTTGTGTCAGCTAGACCTGTAACCAGAATGCTGAATTTAAAATAAGAACTATTGCCACACAGTGTGTTCCATTAAGATATTTATAGCACTTATATTATGTAATTGATGATAAACTCATTTTAAACTAATCAAACTAAGCTACACAGTCTTTGTTAAAGTTTGCAGTTCAAACTTATTTTTGTGTCACTTCAATGCATACTGCTGCGTCTTATGCTTGGTCATTTAAACTTTGCTAATTCAATAGTTTTGTGGTAAATATTGCTGATTCGGAGAAGAAAATGACAAAAATGTATTTTAAATTTTGTTCACAGCTTAAATATTCACCAAAAGTAGTGATGCAATCAAAAAGAGGAACTTTACTTCTGCTAAACAGCTGCTGGTAGCATAAACCTTTCCTGGCAACCTTGAAATACATCAAGAAAAAAAAGTATGGCGGGTCGTAGAATATTTACGAACAACGAAAGGCAATATCTGGATCACATTTTGAGAAGCGTAATTTATCGCTATATTCTGGAGAGGTTAGTGTATGCTTCTAAACTTATGAAAAAGAAAATTGTAACAAAATATTTTCATAACATGTTAAAAGTTCTAAGGTATGTAAATTATCATTTAATGACAACTGATCATGAAACTATGCAAAAAATCGGAGAGATTTTAGCAAAAGTTGCCTACTGTAAAAAAACATGCCATGTAGCTAAATTTATGAAAATTTGTTTTAAAGTGTGATTTTTATTAAATTGATCTAAAGTTTTTTTCCAAAAACACATTTGACCTTTATACTGTATAAACCCATTTGCAAACCCATTGATGAGCGTATTGTAAAGGTTTTGTACCACCTTCACTTTTCCTCCACTAGTACAAGACTCGGTGCATGAATTTATACATATATTTCTGCTTAGTTATAAGTTTTACATTAATGTTCAAGTAACAGGCAATGAACAGGCCCAGAACAGCTCTGCTCTTCTACACAAATGGTCGAGCTTATATAGCTAGTAAGCTTCGCCTCCGTTCTACTTGGCTGGACCCGGCATGGCTCGGAATGGCTCGGCTCGGCCTTGACTCGGCACGGCTCTTGCTTGGCTTTGCTTTGCTTTGGCTTGGCTTGCCTAAACGTAAGAAGACGCCATCCACCACAATACTTCATTTTGAATTATTCAAAAAATATTTTAACAATCTGGTTATTTAATAAAGAATATTACTTTCTTAGGAATGTGTAAATTTCGGCTCTCTCAAAAATAATCATTCACAACGGCTATAATAAACTTCAAGTTTTTAAGTATATACAACCACCACAGTTATTATTTTAGTTTTTATGAAAATTAATACTAGTGTGACCCTTTCTCACGCACAAATTAATAGCAATAACGCATAATCATTTCTAAGTTAGCCAAAAACTTGTTTTGTCTGCAGAAATAAATTTTGTTTACTGTGATTTAGCAAATTTTTTTTCAATTTTTAGATAGTAAAATTTTTTTGCAAACCTCCTAACTAGGTTTCCCAGCAGAAACCACAGCCTCAGGCAATGCATACCTGTATTAATAAGTCTGCAACTCCTACTTAATAGTTATTCTTACTAGCAGAAGACATGACTTAAATACTCAACATTTTGCTTGCATAACTAGTTTAATGGGATTATTGAGGGTCAAGTTTCACTTTGATCATTCAAAATGAATGTGAACATTCTTTTTCTTGTAATGCATGTCTGTTGTCAAAGTTAGCTCAGTTGATTAGAAACTCTAGAGCGGCTAACAAATATTTGGTCTAGTAACTCATATGTTTAAATTAATAAATACATAAAACGTATTTTCGTTCCAACTCCACTGACTTAGATATGCAAAAAAACTTGAAAAAACTGTTTTAATTTATTGGCTGTACCGTAACTGCAGTAGTTATGAGTTGAATTGACAACTTTTCTCTTCTTTATAGTAAATCTCACTGATTTTATTTACCATAATTTCAGCAATTTTGCAACAAGTTGATGGGAATTGCACATTTTTTACCATCATTCACAATTATTTGCTTATTTTTTTCTAAACGGCAAAGTCTTTTCTGCAAAACAAAGCTGATAAAAATATTTTGTTTGGGTACAACACAGTAAAACAACAAAATATTTCTACAGCAAGAAGTACTTCTACATGCTTGTCGACTATGTGTATCTAAGGGTCAAAGTTAGGATAAGTTATAATTCTTGACAGCATTCCATTTCGTGACATTCTGATTGGCAGACCAACGCTGTAACACCTGCGCCAACCAATTGATTCTGTATTTGTGTGTAAGATGTATTTCAATCATTTTTATTTACAATGGCACTCATTCAAAATTAGTACAACATATTTTCAAAAGACTCAACCTCCTCACCAATGGAAGGTTGGTTCTGCGGTATAAAGTTGGCAGTTGGTGTAAACCCAATACTGATGTGCGCTGATCTAGTTTGTTTGTTTTTGGGATAGAGGTGTTTTTTTTCAAATTCCCAAGTGCATTTGCTTTTTTGCATTTGTGATATTACTCTCCAGGCATTCCAAAATGTTTCTTTTTAGGTTCTAAGAGATTTATTGTAATCAAAGCTTGTCAACTTTTCACAGCAGTCTGGTTCTCAAAAATCTGGTTTCTGTTGCCCAAATTCATGGGCTGGCTTTCGAGTTGCTCGTAATGTAGAAATGGCACTATCTTCCACTTTTATTTCTTTTGATGCTGGGCTAGAGCTTTCCATTAGCTTATTTTGTTTTCTCAGCAACTAGATCAGGTCTTGTTGCCAGTTTTGAAGAGCGGTTGATGTCAGCTAAAAGGGAAGCACTCTTTGCAAATGTATTTGATATTGATTCAGTAAATCTTCCTTTTGTGAAGTCATTGCCTTTTATGCGCTTTAGCGCCTTCTTTATTTAAGGATTCTTGGTTCCAAGCCTAATTCTACTGAACACCTACCGTATTTGTTTTTATTCAGCATTTACCAATTAACTAGTAAATTTGAGTAACTTAAGCATGTAAAGTTAGTAACTACTATAATAAGAGCATGTTTTAGTCTGCCATCTAGTGTTATGCTACACAAAATGATCTAACCGCAATGTTGTTGACGCGACCGCAGGAAGATGATACAAAGGAAAGCAGTCAATGGTGATTGCCAAAGAACACTGGCGTTGAGAAAACAGGTGATGGAATAATATACGGTGCATATTGAATGGCCAACAAATGACGGACAAGCAATAAAATTTATATATGCAGACTTACCATATATTTTATTTTCGACTGTTTATCTAGTTCACATTATTTTTCATACACCTAATGGACACAGAAGCAAGGTGTTGAGGTTTTACTCAACAAAATGTATACAGTGCCTTGTGTACACATTGTTTAACATATTTATCTATTTGTGCTTGCAAGCATCTTTTTTGATATTTCCTTAACCTATTTACTGTTGTATGCGAATTTATGTGAAGTCTTAAGGTTGACTCCAGCAATTGCGTGGTAACTTAATTTTATTATTTGTTGACAAGGTATCCAATAATCTTAATTACATGTAGTTTTCTGACAGTTTTTCTACAAATTTAGCCTAAATTCGTAGAGCCATTTTAACTCTTTTTATAAATTTTCAACTAGAAAATGAAGAGGTTTTTTCTGACTTTACAGCTATTTAGTTCTAGTGTGGTTGTTGCAGCTATATCCTGCATTAGAAAAATAATAGCTTCTGCTGATGTCCTTAGAGCTGATTCAGATTTAATCGATTTCTCAGCCAATAAAAGTGACAGTATTGACTGTGGTAGATTGGTAGTAAAAGTGATTTTTGTAAGAGTAAGGGATATAGTAAAGGATTGTTATAGTTTTGTAGCAATCAAAGCTTAACCTAGCTTGACCAATGCACATAGTATAGATAGATTGAACATTTTCCATGACTCTGTTTTTTAACATTTTTCAACATAAAATGCAAAACCAAAATTTTCTAGATAGGGTTTAAAATGGAAATTCTTTTATACATATCACGCAGCCACTTCAGCAATTTTTAGTAAATTGGCTGGCAGTAGGTCGTCATCTAAACTTGTAAATGGAGAGCAGTGAAACGGTTAAATACTTTTTGAAAAAAAAAGCAGAGCCAATTCGATTAAAAAAATTAATATAAAGCGTTTTGGTATAATTCAGCGTATGTTGATCCTACCGGCAGCAACTTCTGACAATGTGGTATGTTCGGATATATATTAATAGTGTTTATGTTACTTAGTATTTCATAACAATTTCAATACTAAGAAAATACTTTTAGGAGAGCGTGTTGCTGAAAGGATCAGCATTCCATCAGTGAGCCGAGCTAGAACTATAATGTTTGAAAGAACAAGAGCGTTTCCACTAATATTTCCAAATAGTGAAATAACTTGGACTAGAATAATCACAGTAAGTAACTTAGTATAAACAAAACCTTACCTTTATTACTTAGTTGCAGCTCCACTGAGTAAAACTTGTCTGATTGATTTACACCAAAATTTAGCATTTTTTTAAATTGTAGTTATGGCATAAATGATATCAAAAATGTTTCTAAGAAACGTAAAACGAAGAAAACCGTGATTTTGTTTCTCGTGGTTTTTAGCAGTTGACATTTTATCACCTTTGCTGTTCACAGCTAGCACATGTAAAAATCTAAAATATTTATTGCTTGTTTTAATGTTTTTGTGTCAAAATTTTAAAAGTTTTAATACACTTACTTTTTGGATTGGTTTAAACAAATGTCTAGACTGAACACCAACGGAAAGTTTTAATGACCTATGAATAGGTGAAATATCCAACAACTATAAGCAAGTCATTTGTTTTGGAAAAGGTTGATACAATTTGCAGCACCACAATGCCATTTCACTAGCGTTTTTTATTTACAATATGTCTGCAGAAAAATAACAAAGATTATCAGTTTTTTTCAGAAAAATTAGTGCAATTTTATTTCATTAAAATTCGTTTTTCAGTTAACTTGTTTAAAATGTGTCTAGTAGTGTGGTGCACGCCAGGCCATGACTTTGTAATTTATATGAAGGTATACATATTGCATGCTTGGCTGTTCTTTTTATTATATCGTTATTAATTTGTTCATATACTATATCGCTATTTTTTCTTCAATTATCGCTGTATTATAATCATGCCAACGCATCAGCGGATTCTGTTTATTACTAATGCTATACAGTTTATACTTGGTTCGGTTAGCCGGAACGGATGAGTTTATTGTACATAAAGAAGAGCGCTCACTCAGTTAGGCAGAGCATATAGCTGTAAGCTCCTAGGCTAGTAAAATTTTCTTCTTTAATAAAATAGAAAAAAAAACACAAGCATTCTCGTTTTTTTATGTAATAATCTAGATTGTGCCAAGTAAAGGCCGGCAATTTTCATTACAGTAGTAACCCTTGAAATACCTTAAAAATTGTTACTTCAAATATTTTAGACTTATATTTAAAAAAAACCTCCCATTTTGTTCGAATGATTTATTTCAATAAAACTGCTACACATATGCATGTTTTTATGCTTAATCTTAACTGCGCTAAACTTGCCAACTTTACTCCAGAAATTGCCTCACTAGAATAGCTAAATCAAACACACCAAAATAAAGAATATGAACATGAATAAAAATATGTGCATTGTGGAACCGATATCAAAAAATAAAGAAGATTGATTAGGCTGAAAAATTAAACATTATTATTATAGTATTACTTACCTTCAATATAAATCAGAGAGCATTAATATCTCATAAGTTTTAATTTTTTCTTTTTCTCACTGGAATTGTGTGCATTACCCAAATAATCGTTTGTGTCTTTTCAACTATGGACTTTGCCTAAATTTTAAATCAATTTTGTGCTTCTGTCGCGCTATGTTTAAAATTCAATGTGATGGGGGGCTTGCAGATTTTAAAAACTTGCTGTTAAAAGGTTAAATCAATTCATTTAATGTTTTCAGCAAATTAGCATATTTCACTAATTTTTAATCATTAAATAAAAGGGTATAAGGATTGGGCAAATGTGCTCATACAAAATTTGAAAGTACATGACAAGAACTTTGTTATAATCCTTCTTAGTCAGTAGTTCAAATAATATAAACAAAATAAATTTTGGGGAGTATTAGTTTTAAACAAAGTTTTTCACCAATATCATTCATGGCAACTTTTTTAGTTTTCTCTGTTTTTCAGCTTCTTGAATTTGCAGTCAAACAGATAATTCTTTGTCTGAGAGAAACGAACAATGTTGATGGGGCCAATGAGACTTTTAAATGGCTGTTGAACATATTGACTACTCGCTCGATTGGTTTAAACCCTCATGCACCAGTAGAATGGATTGAACTTCAAGGAGGTTGGGTAAGTATCAAACACTGCATCACAAAATGATTTTTTTCTAGTGATTTTAGATCATTTTAACACTGGCTACTCGTGTTGCTATAATCAAAATTAGAGCTATGAATAGTGTGAGCCATAACCTGTTTTTGGGTTTTCTTCTAACAAAGCTGTGACACTAATAAGCACTTAAATCCATACTAATATCTACAATAATAAGAGCTGTTATAGTTAACTAATCTAACTACACTGTTGGAAGTAGGAAAAAAGTATGTACATTGAAGGATTTCAACAAATACATTTTACCAATGTAATCTCATGTGCTAATGCCAACAACAAATGGCCACACTGCTACACTTTCTAGAATATGTGTGTGTACGCGCACGTGTGTGGGTGTGTGTGCATGTGGGCGAGTGTTCGTATGTGCGTGTGTGTGCGTGCGTGCGTGCGTGCGTGTGTGTGTGTGTGTGTGCGTGTGCGTGTGTGTGCGTGTGCGTGTGTGCGTATGTGCGAATGTGTTTTATTTCATCAGTTAGTAGAAAATAAAATTTGGCCAAAAATAAATATATAGTTATAATATCAATTGTGTTGAACAAGAATGAAGCTTGGTTCTTATTGTTAAAGGTTGACTTGCAACAAAATTCACATTACAGTTATTTGATATCAAAAGATTCGCCATGTTTTACTCTGTTGTGTGGTAGGTGCCAAATATGTGGAAATGTGATTAAAAGCTCTTAAAAGCTCAAAAACAAAAAGCCGCCGTAGATTGGAATCTCTTGATTTCGATGACGTATCCGCGCTGTATGGTTATTGTCTTGTCACGTGATGTTCTCGCGTGAATTGAAAGGCCAATAAAAAGCTCAATATCAAACTTATCGTAGCAATAGTTTATGATAATAACTTCGGGTTTTACCTAAGACCCCGTATCAAATATAGATGCTCGCTACTTTACAGTTTCGGCTTGGCCATTCCGTTCGACTATTCATGTCTGAGTTGCGGTCATAAAAATGTCAAATTCTGAAGAGTTAAGACCCTGGCGTTTCGAGCCTGACGCTCTATCTGAAGAAGATCCTTAACAGAATCAAACCTCCCAGCAAGTAAGCACCGCCACTAGCCAGCTCTTATGTGCCAAGCTAGCTAGTAGTAATAGTTTTAGCTTGAGAGTGATAGAACGAATATTGTTATATATGATTTTAATGATGATAATTACCGCTTCAATATTGCGAAAAAATAATTACAGATTTTTCTCGAATGACAACATTAACAATTTTAATATTTAAATCTAGTGCTGCACTGATATACTGTTGGATAACATCGACCTGATGTATTAGCTATGGTTGCATAGACATATCTGTTCATTTCTTTAGGAGCTAATACCACCGGCTACAGAGTGGTGTGCCTGCGAGCGTTGTCAAGACATGCCATCTCTTCCTGAATGTTTGTGCTGCCATTATGCTGAGTTTGCGCATTGTCTCCTTGACCGAGGGGAGCAAGAATGCCTGCGTATGCATCCTGATGTAAACGAATTTGTGGCGTCTGCACCCTTTGAGTTGAGGTGGAATAATTACCTGCGATATCATAGTGAGTTGGATATTCATTTAATGCCAACAACACCAAGGCTATGCTAATGTGTCAAGCATTATCTACAATTCTTGTGTTACACATTTAATGCATCACTTGAACACACATATTCTGAACTCGTGGAACACAAGGAGAACTGGTATATTTGCCTTGTACACTTAGTAGAGAGTAGAGAGTGTATTAGTTTTATGATTTTATTATATAAAGATCGAGATTATTTTGATGATCAGCAATTATTGTTTTTCAATAGTTGTTTTGGTAGATAATCTATTCCCATTTGGAGAGCCATCGCCAAATGCTCGGAAAAGGTTGTGTGCATACCGCAATCTTGTGTTTTGGTTTATGCCGCAAATCTTGTTTGCAAGTCTGCAAACTCTTCTTCATCATCCGTTGGTGTGAAAAGAGCCCGAATCTTAGACACCAAGCATGCAGGTAGAGGCCGTCGCTCACGGCGACAAATTTGCGGCATAAGCCAAAACACAAGCTTGCAGTATGCACACAACCTTTGTAACAACATCCGTTGTAATGGACCTCACTCTCAGGCTGTGGGAAATTAGATCGGACTGGCATCGCTTGAAGCCTTTCAGCTCCATGGTGTTAGAGCTGGTGGTCTCTGTTGACTGCAAAGTAAAGAAAGTTACGACCAACAATTACTTTCACATTATTTGAATGAACTATTTAGCTAGATGAGCAACTTCATGTTTATGTATTGATATCTACTAAAAAATTTGGGTTTTTGTCAGGCTGCGAAGTAAAAATTGTCAAAGTTTTACCTTGACAAGATGGCTGCTGACTATTAAACCGCAGCTCTGATCCATCATAGTGTAGGCTCTGTATAGTGCGCAATGCCCCGGACTATCGCATCTACCGTCACCTGCCAAATCAAGCTCCCAATCGATTGCTGCCATCAATCCCTCGTTATGCAGGGTGTACTGCTCAGCAATACACTGTAATATATTGTAAAACTTCATTATACAAGATTAATTTGTATCATTATCATTAGTCTAAGAATGTAGAATCATCTTCCCCCTTTTTGTGCTATATTATGATGAAGAATCAGAATTTTGAATTATAATATATTTTGCTTGAAGGATGACATATTTTCATTTAAAAAAAAAATTGTTTCTAAATGTTGTTATTCAATTAGTGTGCCAAGCTTTTACTCACATTTTCCAAGTTTATGAGTAAATATTAACACTCACACCATGTAAGTATTCTCTTTGTTGGTAGAGGCAAACGCTGTGGCTTGGTATTGCGATGTTCAGGAGCGACAGAAAACGGAGGTTCTGTGTAAGGCATCCGCCAGAAAAGAGTGATGCAGCTGCCAGCAGGGGGTTGATGACGTGAGCTCTGTTCACCCTGGCAGTTGTTTCCTAAGTGTACGATCGGTGACAGGAGGCACATGTAACCTTGAACTCTACCCATCCGCCTTTTCGCACCATCGTGAATGAGCAGGGGAGGGCGCAGGTGTGACAGTGAAATAGTCGCTGGAGTGCTGTCACACTTACTATTATTTTCTCCTCTTTGAAGGAGAATTCGGTTCTGAAATCACAACACAATAGTTGACTTGCAATAAGATTTGTACAATATCATTTCCTGTTATTATATCATATTTGCTTGATCAGAAAAAGAATAAATATATAGCCATGCAATCATGACACAGATTTTACAAAACCCTATCAGAATCCATGATATTGTAAACATAAAATGTGAGTAATAACTCTATGGATATTTCTTATATTTTGTCAAGTTTGGTTTAGTTCAGCTCTATCTTACATGTAATTGGAGAGCGTTTGATGCTGGCCAACATAGCGCTCAAACTCTTCCCAGTCTTCAGTGGTTGGCACAAACTCTTCATCTAATACTAATAATAATCAACTAATAATAGTAATATGCTATTAACGATGATACCAGAAAATGACAATAACTATTTTATATAACATATCTATAAGTGAGTGGGGTTAAGAAATTTGGCGAAATTAATCGTGAAACAACATTATTTTATCAATTATATATTAATATATTACGTTTTACAGATAGATATGCAGTATGAATTAGTTTTGTTATTATAATAAGAATAATACACGTTATTAAAAAGATAAAATACTAATAATATAATATTACAGTTAAATGACATTAATATTGTTATATTAAATATAGATTAATACAGTACTATTAGGAGAATACTAGATAATAACCCGAGTTACAACTACTAATACAAGTAGTTCATAAAATAAATTACTCACGTGCTTTGGTGATATGTGGAGTATGCAAACAGGTTAGAAAACATGTCGTCTTTGAACTGGCGAAAACAAAGGTAAGAGTAAGCAGGCGAATAAATAAAGTTTGTCACATCCAGCTTCACCCAGTTGCTCCACGCCCGGTGAAGGTCTGGTCTTTTCTCAGGTCTTGGACAAAAAAAGGTGCTTCTCAGCTTGGCAGCTGCACAAACACTGACATTAGACATTATATTTAGACATTTATACATATTTAGACATTATATTTAGACATTAGACACAAACACTGACGCGTTAGACATTATGACGAATTGAAATAAACAAGTTTAATATGAGATAGCGTGTTTGCTATTTGCGATAGATCAAACTTGAACTGAAACTAACATTATCTGATCATGTGACTTACAATTCCCGCTATATGGCGCGAAAAATTTCTACAGCATTTTTTAACCATCATAGCGGACCAAAAGGCTCATCATTTTTATCAGAGAATGATATGCAATCGTTCAAGCTAAGCTTAAAAAATTAAACATATTTTTATGCTATGTTTTGAGATATCAGTGCTCAAAGTTGCAGCATTACGATGCCGATAAAATAGACGCGTAAGAACAATAGACATGGTTTTTATCGCAAGCGTGAAGTATATTTGTGAAAATAGTTCGACGAATAAGGTTGCATGAAAGTGTAAACATAAACTATCTCGCACACATTTTAGCCGTTTTAGCACACATACGTCACATTTTAGCCGTTTTGGAAAACGAATCCAAACTAGGGCGGTCTCGTGTGGCTGCGATTTTCTGTTCGTTTTTTAGCTTTTACGAGCTTTTAATCACATTCCCACATATTTGGCACTTACAACACAATAGAGTAAAACATGGCGAATCTTTTGATACCAAATAACTGTAATGTGAATTTTGTTGCAAGTCAACCTTTAAGGCGTGATGAGGCCCACATGCGCACTAGCACTGCAGCTAGTCGGAGCGTTGGGCCCAAAAGAATCGGCATTTTTGAACGGCAGGTCTTCCCTCCAGGAATCTAAGTTTAACAAACGGCTTTTCATATTACCTCTAAAATTAGTAAAAGCAGATGTTTTGCGTAAGTCTACTGGAAGACTATTCCATTGTGATGGTACTCCGAATGCAATTGTTTTTGACCTGAAGCAGTATAATATAATGGTAAAGGTAGATTGGTTTCTTTGCGCATATACCATTTTTCTCTATACTTGAAGTCCACCCTTGATGACCTATCATATAGCATATCAGTTTTCGGGGGAACTAGTCTGATGAGAAACTATATTATCATATAATCTACATGTATTTAATAAATTTGGCCATGTATTCTGCAACAAGCTATTGACAGCTTGAAGATCTATTGCCAATGAATTTTTTTTATTTATAGCCAAATCATGCAACGATTTCCTATAAATTATTTGGTTAGAATTATTCGCTAACAGAACAGTCATAAAATATATAAAACTATGCTCTTAAAAATAACAAGTTTGTACTTCATGGTTTCATAATTCAACATATTTTTTTCAATTTTAGTGAACAGAATTACGCTTGGGGCTTTAACTAGTGATGGTGCAAATAAGAGCAAACTTTAAAGTGTCTCCTAGATTAGCTATTTTTAAAAACTGTGAATATGAGTAGGTAACAAAAATTCTTCATAACTTCAACTTTCAAATTATCATTATATTGATATTAAAGTTGCTTTTTATTTTAAAATTGTTTGCTTATTTAATTATCCTTAAATACATATTTTGGTTATGTTTCTATATGATGCTTTAGGAATGATTTGACTTAATAAGTATGAGGGTTGTGGCCTCACAAACTTTGGTGTAAACAGGTGAACTGCTAAAACAATTGTTTGTTGCTCTGCAAAAGTGCTACAAAATATTTTACTTTAATACTTGTAAAATAATCACATATTATTAGTAGGTAACATGTCATCTTTGTAAACTGATAAAACTGATTCAATTGTAGGAGGCAGCTCTCAGGACATTCGTTACCGATGTGATGACAGATAATAGTGAACCAGACCGCAATGTTCAGATTATATCTGCTGCTAGGGCTATACTAGATGATGTGTCTTCAAAGGATTCAAAAGAACAACCTGTATTGCTACCAGGTGTCGCTAGTGCACAAGTACCTGCCAGACAAGTAAGACCACCCGCTACATTTGTACCATCTGTTTTTGATCCACAGCCACCTGAAGAACAGTTACAGGCTGCTGCACCAGAAGCTGGCCCACAACCAGATAGACCAAAGAGACCTGGAGACTCCGATGAATCAGAGCAACCGCAAAAGCGTCGAACTCAATGACCACCTCTTTACCAATTTCAATGATTCAGCCAAACCAATGTTCAGATTAAATACAAAAACATACCAATGGATGTTTCTAACTAGTATATTATTTTTGAACAAAAATTAAGTAAAATGAATGGTATGTGGAGCTATTTTTTTCTTAGACAAGGCAAAAATCTGTCAGTTTACATTTTGAGATCAAACTAATTTTGAAATCATTAACCCTAATGTATTTTTTCATGGTCTCTTCGAAAAAGTAGCACATTGATTTTGAAAACTTAAGTGCACAGTTTATAGACTCATCAGAATATAAATAATAATATAAAATTCAAAACTTATTTGCTCTCGATTATCTTCAATAAAAAAAGAAAACAAAATTTGCGAACATTCATATAAAGTTTTTTTGACAATGAAAATCTTCTATCCGCTACACTACTTACCGTTATAGGTAAGTTAATTAATTAATTATAGGTAATTAATTATTTAGTTAATTATAGGTAATTTTCTTTAGTCTAAAGTATTCCATAAACATGACCTTGAAAATAAACGAGTAGGTTGCCAAAACCCCCCTACATAAAAGTGTATCATGAATGCGATTTTATGGTTATAGCACGGGAGCTGAGCAGTGACCGCATTTATCAAGAAGCTGCCTTGAGCTCTATGTAAATTTTAAAAGAATGGCCTATGCCGCGGTCTATAACCTTGAACCAGAAACTGTGCCCAACGACAAGCCGCACGCTTGAGTATGACGACTTACGGTAGTGCCATGTTTACTTAACAAAAATCTATTTTTGCCTTTTGTGCTCCTAATGGTTAGCTCCTACACAAAACTTCATGCTTAAATACTAGAAGGTAAAAGCTAGCAAGAACTCAAATAGCTAGCGAGTAAACTTTTGGATAGATCAATTCCTTGTGAGGTGATTCAATCAGTTTTTTGTCTCAAGAGAAACTCATTTCTGAGTGTTGATAAGGAAAAATTAATCAGCAGTAACAAGAGAGTCCAGGTGAGTAAAAAAGAACTAATTGGTTACATAATATTGGAGGATGTCACACTATTGCGTTACACTAATCTAAGAAGATTACTTGAAGCATCAGGTGACGCACTCGTTTTAGAATATGGTCTAATGCTCTCTTCCCTGTGCATCCAAAATGGCCAAAGGGTTACTCAAGAATCAAGAGCATTGGCTTTTGTTTGTCATAAATCTGAGAATACTGTATCAGTGCTGGAAATGCACTAATCTTGACTATTCAGAGCCACATTGAAACATCAGCCTCATAAAAACAGCCAACAAAGCCATCATAAATCCTCATAAAAACTAGCAACTAGGAAACAAGGTTGCGTTTGAGTTATAAGCCTTTGTGGTGGACGTAGTTATAATTCAGACATACCGTAGAGGGTTATCTTTTGGTTGGGAGCAAGGCTGAGTTTTTTCATAGCCAGAATTACTAATCAGAGCTACAGAACAGAGAGTCAACCATTTAAATTGAGTAGTTCTAGTAGTCATACAGATTTTAAAATAGCATTAAGACTTGAAAGGCACTTTCTGTAGTTATGCCAAGCTAGACTAGTCTAGTATTTTAACTGTTGCATTTGGTACAAAGTTTCAGGTTGTTGGTGGCAGGTACTATCAGTTTTTTCCTTACAATAACTTGCTGAAAACCAGAAAATGGTTGTTGAAAATGTTTTTCTTTATGTTCCAACTCTCAATGACAACTTATTGTTAATCTCACGACCAAACGAGCGGGAGCGAAGTTTGAGAGTTTTTATGATAAATGCATGTGCACACAACTTACGAAAATTATTCATCAACAATGAGACATACCCTTGTCTCAAAATTTAATCAACAAGTTTAAACGTCGTTTTGTAAAGTCGTTAAAGTATGATAACAATACAAAACACATACAATATGTTACCAAGTTTCTTTAAATTGTTGAAATTCTCTTAAAGCTTACCCATCTGATAGGATTATACACAAAAAGACAGATTAATTTGGCTGAAGTTTGTCACAAAAACACTTGAAAAGCTTGGTTTAATAAAAGTTAAGACCGGAAACTGAAACGCCGAGTGACAGAAAATAGCATGATTAAGTCATGCGCATTTCGCGAAAAAATAACGTGCACATTTCACCAGTCTATAGCATTGTCGAATTGCCAAAGGTTTCTGTAATTAACGTAGGAGTACTGACATCGTTTCATTTTTGCCGATTTCAAAGTAACTGACATTTTAGACCTTTGAGTACTTTGGTATTCTAATTGATGTCCAAGGCAGTGTAAGTAAAGGAAATGGCGATGATATTTTTTTCTAACGATTCTTATGAGATTATTACAACAGTTCATTATAAGTTTAAATGACTACAGAAAAATGACTACGTAGTACAGATTTTCTAAACATCTATATAAACAAATTGGATTATGCATATCGGGCTTAAGTTGATCGCAAAACATCTGATATGTCTGAGTCAGTTGATTGGCATATAGTAGGATGTAAACAATAGGATTTAGCGTGAGCTCATGCATCTAAATGAGCATAGACACAGGCTAAAAGTAAGGTTGAAAAGAATATGTTCATGGGTAAAGGCTAAAACTTACACTTTAGGCAGCAAATAATTATCTATTCTGAATCATTTTTGGATATGTTGTTAAACCTAATGTTTGACAGCATCTGTTTATATCACCAAAACTCTAAAATTGCACGATCTATAATAAAGCTTTGATACCGGCTTAATCAGCACAACACTACAACAGATGATGTTATAAAAATGTGGCAAGTTCAGCGCACCTTTCGCAAGTGTTTAAAAAGACTTTGAGTATGTCTGAACAGAATGATTTATACAAATAGAATACAGCCAAAAGTGTTATTATTAGTGATAAAGAAACGAACAACAAAATGGAAAAATTGACTTAACTCTTTGAGTTTGTGGGCTGTACCATAACTGCAGGATTATTGGTTTTCATTTACAAATTTTCTCCTATTTTTGATTAATCTTACAGATTTTATAGACCTTGATTGCATTAAATTTTTCAATAAGTTGATAGGGAGCAAACATTTTTACCATTAATTTACAATGATTTGCTTACTTTTTCCTAACCAGCAAAGTATACTCTGCAAAGTGAAACTTTTAAAAAAATTCTATGCGCTTACAATAAGGCAAAACAACAAAATATTTGTACTATAATAAATGGTACTACTTGTTTGTTAAATCTGTTTGTCATTATATGTATCCATAGATCAAGGTTAGGATAAAAAATAGCTTTTTAAAAAGCTCGTACTTGTCCCATTCAGATTGGTAGACCGACGCTGTAAGAGCTAAACCAATCGATTGCCTTTGGTATGTATGAACGATTGCTCAGCAGTTGCTCTCTGTTTTCTTGGCACATGAAGATCTATCATGCCAAACTAGAACGTTGCAAAAGCTGAGTTTATAATAGATATGGATTTATACATGCGTTTTTTTGCAAGTGTGGTGAGATGAGGAGATATTAATACTAATTTTGAGAACTCGTCCGACTTGACAATTTTTTTTACATATTGGGAAGCATAAACTCTATATTAATTATTTACGATATCAGAAATTTACATTGTATAATATAGTATAGGAGTGTCTACTGTATCACAGGCTTATCTGGATATTTACTAAATACTAGTGTTTACACACTAGGCCCGAGGCTAAGGTGCTTATTCTTTTCTCTCTAGTAAGCTTCCTTACGCACTGGTTGGTTGGATCTTTTCTTCACACTCTTCATGCTCTTCTTTTCTAGAGTTTCAGAGTTCAATTCAAATTGAGCTGAGCTGATAGTTAGCATAAACATAAGGTTGATTGTGCTGTTACCACACACTTTTCATTCTCTTTCTAAACACGGTTCTCTAATTCGAACTCTACTAAAAGAATCAGCAAACAAAAATCGATGTGATGCCAAGAGGCATGCTTGATCGTTTGATTGGCAATTTTATTTTTAAAGTTTCCTTTCTGTAGGCAGATTAATTCCAAAAATATGGTTGGTAGGTTCCGCAGTCACTAATTAGTTTTCAACTAAAAAATGATAAGTTGCTCTTCTTGAACTACCCAAATATAAAATGAACAGTAGTAAATTATCTATAAAACGATACTAATTATGACTAGATCGCATCAAAATAGATGAATATTTTTTCAGAAAACATGAGTTTAAAAAGTGTCATCGCTTTGAATTTAGTATTCTGGTAATAACTTAAAAACTATTTCCTCGATCATTATGAGTTATGCATGAAAAATCAATGGAATTTTTCCAAAATTATTGTAATAATGACTAAATCAGATCAATATAAAAAAGTATTCAAAGCTTTAAGTTAACAATTTCTGTCATAACTTTAAAAAAATGATTAGATTCTTTAAACTAGTCATATAAAATGAACAATAAATATTTTTCTACAAATTGGTACAAAGATTGACATTGTTATAATTGAATATACGTCAAAGTTTTTAGGGTCCAATTCAATTCATTTGGTTTTTAAATTGATTTTTTAGTATGAGGCTACGTAGCTCAACCAACTCATCATGATCTGCATCTTGCCAAGGTTAACATCTCGAAATATTAATAACTAGAGACATAATGGTATGTAAACTACTATGAATAATTCTAACCAGTTTTATAATGTGTTGCCAGCCTTACTATTGCCAACTGATTGTTGTCAATGCTGCGATAACAAGTGAGCCATGCCCGTAAATATAGGTAGTAAGAATAATGATAAATGCATAACAAATCGAACACACTTGAGGGTAAATTTGATAAATTATATTTAGTTTTGTTCACGATTTAGTTCATATCCTTATTTAAAACATTTAAGCCTTTTGATGAGCATTTAGGATTCCCTTCAGTAGACGTGGACAAAGTGAGAGCAGCCAAAAGAAGCCTTGCTTTCAAAATCGGTAGTAAAACTCTAAAGTATTCAGGGCTTTCCTCAAAAATTTACAAGTAGCAAGATTTATATAAAATAAGAATTTTATTAATTAAATTTGTGCTGGACAACTTAGTCTTTTATTTAAATGGACCATAATTATGATTCGATGTTTATAAAATCTGATTAATTGCTAAGGCATGGTAAATGGATACACCTATCCCCTAAATTGTTGTGTTCTGTATCTTTGAAAATAAAATGATCAATATAAATAAAAACGATTTCAGTAATACAATTTGCTAAAATAACTCATTCTTTGGCTCAATCTGATGCTTTGATGTACACAAAAACTGAATTTGAAAAATTCCAATTTTAGTGATATAGGTGCCACACCCACCATAAGGAAGTTAAATTATTGCATAAAAGTCAGTGCTGCTATTGCTATTTTATTGCTATTTGCTATTTCTGCGTAATCACAAACATCTGAATTGGCTATAATGTCATCAACGTGAGTACATATTTTTCTAAACTGTAATTAAACTGTTTGTTTTTAAGTTGGAAATTCTCAACCAAAATATTAAAATTAAATTTTAGGCTAATTTTATAGAGAAATCTTTGGATAACACTGTCACTACTATAAAAGCCCTAAAGATTGTTGGTTATGTTATCAACGAATAATAAAATTCAGTTACTAGCAATTGCTGAGAAAGTCGCAAATGTGCGTCTATGGCGGTCGACCATAGAAAACGCATAAATTAGTCTACTTCAGTGAAAGGGGTAAAAACGTTGGATTTGCCACTGTTTGTGATAGTAAAGATGTACATTTCCTTTTGCTACTAAGTTACTTTTACTCATTTTCCAGCTACGAGTACTACAGAACTACAGCTACTACAGAACTTGCACGGGTACTGCTACTGCGTTTTACCTACTAAATTTCTACAGTGAAAAGGTTAGTACGTCTTACTCAATGTTGTATTGTCTATGAATTGCCACACATCCACTACTTAAAAACGTTGGATTTGCCACTGTTCGTGATAGTAAACATGTTCATTACCTTCCGCAGCTGACTTACTTTTACTTTTTTCCAGCTACAAGTGCTACAGAACTACAGCTACTACAGAACTTCCACAGGCACTCCGATAGGCGACAGGGAGAAGAAAGCGAGCAGCGTATATTACAAAAAAGTACACCATCTCATTCACTTTTAGAAACACTTGATGCAGTACAATGCCTCCCAAAAAGCCTACTGGTCAAACGCAAGAACAGATTGATTCCCGTAGAGAAAGAGACCGAATTCGCAAAGCAGAAGCTCGGGAGCAGAAACTGCAGAGCAAACACAGCTACACCAACAATGAAACAGAACTGCTACTGCAACTGCTAGAAGTGCAGAAACTGCAGAAAAAACACAGCTACGCCTACAACGAAACAGAATAGCTACTGCATCTGTTAGAAGTGCAGAAACTGCAGAGCAAACACAGCTACGCTTACAACGAAACAGAATAGCATCTGCTAGAAGAGCAAAAATCGCCGAACAAACACAGGTACATCGAGAGCAGGCCAGAATAGATGCTGCAGCTGCTAGAAATGCAGACTGCTGAGCCGACCCAGCAGCGACTCAAACAGCTCAGAGCAGCCGCTACATCGGCCAGTTGTGCAGAAACCTCCGAGCGGGTGCAGCGGCGACAAGAACATGATGCACTAGCTACAACAGCTGCTCGGCGAGCTGAATTTTTAGAGCAGATGAAACGGCGACAACAGCAAGGTACTCTAACTACAGCAGCTGTTACCAGGTGCCGTGTATGGGCAGAAAACTTCGTACTTGACTACAGTTCTGCTACACAGTATAGGGCTGAATTTTTCTATAGGATGAATGTCCAAAAATGCTCCAGATGTAATGTCTTACGTTGGAAAGGCAAAAGGCTATATATGTAGTTTATATAGTAAATTTTATTGACAATAAATTTTATCAACACAGCCACGTTACTGCTGCACAGTTTATATATACCATGTCAAAACACAGGCTATAGACGAAGAACTGGTGAGTCATGATTAGTGTTTTAAGCATGTAGAAGTCTCAATTCAATAAATGCTGGCGATAGCTTAGCAGTGCAAAAGCAAAATATTTTCTACAATTTCTTAAAATATGTAAAACTTTTCAATACTGCCAGTTTGACAAACTTCAGTTTGCCTGTCAATGTCAATTTCATTATCAGTTCTGTACAAAATTAGGACAACTCCGATTTGAGTGGCATGAGACTGATGCATTGTAGACTACCTGTAGAACACATTGCATATTTTCATTGGTCTATCCAACATTATTGACATGCACGACTGCATATGTGTATGCAGTCTGATCAGCACCAAAAATTCAGTAAATTGCATATTTGGAGTTGTTTTACAGTATGAAAGACAACTCCCAATAAAACTATTGCTTTACGTAAATCTGTTCCCGAACACGGGTAATGCAGCTAGTTCAAATACATATAATCATCTAATCAAAAGTTTCAAATGTAATCTAATCTTCAATAGGATGATCTTTGCACACGAAAATAGATTTACAGAGCTTCTTTACCTTGAGTCTATATTCAGAGTTTAGATAAGCATAGGAGGCAATATTACAACTCCGTACAAGATTTGAAAACAGACGGAAATCTGTAAAGCTACATATTGTGTTTGCTGATGACCAAGAAAGTTAAAAAGAAAGCATATCAACCCTGGAAAGAGAGGTAGAGCCGATGAGTAAAACACTACAATTGTTTCGATGATGTAATCAGAGGTTTTGATCAATATCTGATCTTTTTTCTTTAAGGTTCGCTCTTTCATCCTCTGAATTTCTTTTAAAACTGCTGTAAGCCAAATGGCTGTAAATAGAAATAAAACAAAACGATTTACATGTACAACAATGAGAGCAGTGCGTACTTTCCAACTTGAAACAATTTGAAGAATTTTATCATTTATGAAACAAGCGATATCAGCAGATGTTGATAGGGCACATGACATTGCAAAAGGTTATTCAAACCTATAGAAAAACTTTTCCAGTGTGGTTCGAAAATGTTGCAGTAGTGTATTGAAATGCTTTGCAAATGGCGTAGTATCGATCAAAACTTGCACGAACCAACAGACTGTAACGGCCTGAAATAACAGTTACAGTAACTCCTTGAAGAACAGCAGACCCGACGTGAAGGTAGATTTGCAAGTAGCAGGCTATAAGTTATTGTTAGATTACTGCTGGCTAAGATGTCAGCTATAGTCAAGTTGATTAGAATCAAGAAGTAGTTTCGTTTACTAGACAAATCAGTAGTAAACAGCATAGATATATGTAATACGTTTGCTAGCGTAGGGAGAATATTGAATACCTTTACTGTTGTTGAGTAGGCAGCATGATGTTCTCCGGCACATAGCTTTATTGCTGATACATTTTGTGTAGACGTATTGCTCAGCAAAGTCGTTGCGCAGGTATCCACTTAAAAATAATTTTTCAAACCAGAGGCTTTAGGTTTCTTCTAATCGCTTCTGAATGCTGGTCTGCAGCAACTAAAAAATACTATGCACTTTAAACAAACTTATTCAAAAGCTCACCAAAAATATGCATAACAAAATATAGCTCAGAAAGCTTTTTTATATGAGATTTCAGACGTTGTAAAAAGTAAAAAACCTTTTCATTACTGTTTTTTAAGGTGTATTTTGTTTGAACTAGCAAAGTTTATAAACAAAAGCAATCTTGCCATTTTGAAATTATGTTTTTAACAGAACCTTGTAACTTGAATAAATCGAACTTATTGATATCTTGTTTTAATATTGTGTCACAAAAATGCCAAATTTTGTTAATGCAATTTGCCTACCAATGTTTTTTTAAGAGTCTACTGCCTGTTGGGGGTAGATTGTAGCGACTTTTATGCCTGCATGTCCAATGTTCCAACTGTGCTACTGGTTATCTTAGTAATTTCTTTAATTCTTGGCCATAAATGTCTGGTTGTGAAAAGACGCTGATGCCATGTATACAAGCAGAAGAAAGAGGCAGAAAGACTGATTACCAGCAATCAAGGAAAAGCTGAGTGAGAGTGGTGCAGCTGTGTTTGCTTAATGTTCATCAATGTGATTACTTGGCAAAGAGCAAGCAACCTCTTCGCGGTATCAGATTTGGCTGACATGCTGACTTCTGGCTCGACTCATACCAGGTCAAGCTAGGTTATGTTTTATATAGGATATTGACTTGCAAATAAACTGCTAAACCAAGCAGGGTCTCTTCCTTCAGCCCAGTTGACATCATTTGAGCTGAATAATTCCTATGTTTACTTGGAGGGCAGGAGTCACTGGCAAAATCACTGTAGCCTCCGTGTCTTATGCATTATTATAACAAAGAACTTGATAAATATTGACTCACCTGTTGCAAAAGACCGGCCAAAGCTAATCAAGAAACAAACTTTATCTACAAAAGTAACAGCTGACTTAACTTCAAGACTGAAGTTGACCAAGGTAGACACTCAACTGTTGAGCATGTTGAACAAAGTTACCGCCACACTTATGGAGCGAAGAAATAGGTCTGAGATCGATAAGTACATGATCAGCTTCTTAAGGAAAGACACAAAATATTTCATCATTCTACGGTTTTTGTGCTTCCTGCAAGTGGCGACATATGTCAACCGACCAGGCCGTTTAAAGCCAGAGTGAGAATGAGAGTTGCAAATACAAACTGGTGGTGCACTACATTGACAGACTCAGTGATGGAAACCTCCTCCAAGATTGAGGATAGCTTACAGACCAGCAAATGACTTAGTGTACCTTTTTTATTTCTGCTAAGTATTGAAAAAAGGTAACAAAAATTTCATAAATAAAAAGACAGACATTAACCAACTCAAGAAGAGCTGCTCTAACCAGAATCAGTTCCATCATTCTGCACGAAACCGACTTTTAGCCACCTTCAGCAAATTTCGATATGCCTTTAGACTAACCATGTAATAGATGAACCCCACTAGAGAAGAGGCAGACAAATTTGGCAGGGCAAGCATCATTGAAACAAGGCTACATAGACCGCGCCTGATAGGGCAGCCAACTGGAAACTGAATCCAACAGACCAAAAACTACCATAGCATGAAACCCGCTGCTTTGAGTAAATGAGCCAACCACATTATCTGTGAGCCATAGACCGGGTTTTATGTTGCCACCAAGCATAAGACTGAAGCTACTCACAAATTTTGATAGAAAAGAGTGTGTGAGCAAAGAAGAAGCAAAAGGAAACCCAGTTAACTAGCAACTTGACTCAGGTAGATCAAGTGACAAATGGCTTAGCCCAGACAAACCGAAAAAAGGCCTGACAGGCCCAACTGGACCAGACCGCCGACAACGACTGAACCAAACTCACTAGTGATCAAATGAAAGAAGTAAAACCAGCTGGTTTATGAGTCATAGATGTGAGCACTTTATAAAAATAATCAATCTCCAGAACAAAGCTTACCATTTCCTTCAGGAGCTGATAAAAATGCCATTTCTATTGTGAACATTTTCGCTGTGACTTTCTGATGCATAAATACATACATGTATACCTGCTGTTTACAAACTTGAAGCCTTTGGTTCTTTCTAACTTAGATAAGCAAATGGTCACTGTCAATTCTCTGCAACACCTTTTCATACATTGACACATTTTTATACATTTTCCTTACCAATTTTATCCAAGTTGAATGTATTTGCATATAAAAGTATTGATGTTTGAAAGTTTCATCTCGTTCCTTCAAACCAGCTTCTAAGAACATTCTCCTTTGGGCTATCAGATTAAAATGAAACAGGTTTTGAGCATCATTGAGTGTACTGCTAGGAATAAAATATATGCCAAAACCAAACTATGTGTCTTCAAACACATTTCTAGTATCACAACCAATTAGGAGTTCATCAAAGTCTTGAAAATGCAATGCCATGTTATGTTTTTACTTACTTCAATGATAGCTGTTGCTCCGCTTCAGAAATCAGCGGGCCAAATGACCAGTGGTGATTTTGATTAAAACAAGTTTCTGACATTAAAATAACATTTTTGGTTTCCAATCACACATGACCTAGGTTTAGTTTCATTTGAAGAGAAAAATATATTTTTTTAATTTAGATTTTTGTGTCAAGTATTACAGAAAGCAGTAACAGTTTGTGTTCTATTGACTTTCAAGCATCTGTTAACATGTTTTAAATTAGTTAAAAGCATTCAATAAACTTCAAAAGTATTTGAAAATGTTGTTTTCAACTAGTGTCGTTTAAAATCAATAATGCTAGACTGGTTAAGCTTTCCTATGGTAATATGTTTGTTTAGATATTTTCCTTTAACATACAATATAGCTTGAAAACATTAGAAACAGCTATATAATGCTAACTAGATACTTTTTTAAGATAAAATATCAGCAATGAAATAAATGTTGTTTGATGTTTTTTTTTCCATTTTCAGAAACCTTTGGTAACACATATGATATGTTACTGCATTAACAAAAGCTCACTAGTGATGATTTCGAAATATGTTATTGTTTGTTTCCAAAATTAAAAAGGATAAGACAAATTAGGTGTTTGGTAATTGCAGTTTTGTGGCTACATGTTGATTCAATGCATTTACTGTTTAGTGATCACTATTTTCATCTTCTTAAAGATATGTTGAATCAGTAACACGCTACCGCCTAAAACAGAGATAAAGCTATGGCTTTTATACAAAATACATATTTTGTATTTTTATGAGCCTTTGTCCATTTTGCTATTTTTATTTGTGACAATTTGCTGTTTAACCTGAAATTACACATAAAGGATGATCACAAAAGGTGAATATACAAGGTCATCATAATGTGGTCATAATAGGTGATCAGTGATGGAGCAGTTGTTCATGCCAATCAAGATATATAAAATACAAAACACTTGCCGCTGTTGTCAATTGCTTGTAATGTCATGAGCAGAAGCAACGAATACAAGTGCTATCATTACTCCTTACAATGCCGACCATGTTTAATGCTATTGCAAATGTATTAGCCAGTCAAGAAGCTACATGTATGTCAATAATTCATGCCATTAACTTGTGGTAGTGTACAGATAAGTTAAGGTCAGCTTTCTAAGTAATTCACAAACTTATTTATCAATCAGAAACACTTCTGGGCACATCTTAATCAACCTTTGTAGCAACTTCTGAGGTCACTAAAAATTAGCACTTCATGAAGTTCATGTTATCAGTCTGCAGTCATTTCAACTGTTTTGAACCTGTAGCTAATTTTTACTGCCTTGTAGTGGTTTAACTACCAGCACTCCAGACCCAGTTTAGCCGGTTGATGTCAGAGCAAGCATTGAATTAGCCTGTGCTTTCATGGATAGAAGTTTTATGTGTTACAAAAGCAAGGTACTTCTACTTCAAGCAGTCATCTGAATGTATGTAGCTTACAGCTACAGATAAACAATTGACTTCTTAATCACTTAATTGATTATCCACAGACATGTCATTATAATACATCTATCAAAACGTCACACCCTTCATTAGTAGAACCACAACTAACATTATGTCAAATTTTCTCCAATAACAAATTGTTCTTATATAAGAGCAAGAATGAGCTCATTTCTTTTCAATATATACTGTTTAATTCCGCTAATGTGCATGAAAATCAAATTTTCTCCAGGGAGCATTTACTCAACTAAATTGGTAGTAACTACATAGTTGACTTAATTTAAAATTGGAACAGGTTTCTTGTAGCCAAATGTATTGTTGTATTGTAGTTGTTGTATTGTATTATCACGATAAGTCTTGTAACACAGAAAACACAGCTAACAGGTAAGAAGCACATAAAGGAACTGACTTAGTTAGCAAGCCTATAGCTATGGGTTATTAGACAATTATGCGATTATAGCACAGCTAAAAGAAAGCTGACTGCACAGCTAATATGTAACACATCTCCCTCACTATTCTGAGTTTATGGTTAGTCATGACCTTGTTAGAACTTAGAACTGTCATAGTAATCAGGTCGTCTTCTATTACGAGTAGGATATCTGGGACTTTGTACTGGCCTCTCATCAGGTACAGATTGGGCAGGTTGGATGTTAAGATCATTTGAAGCTGTGATGATATTGTCATTGGCCGATGTATCATTAACTTGAAGTCTAGCTTGTAGCTGATTGGCATGTCGTCTCCATACACCACGGTCTGTTCGCACAGCATACAGTATGTTACCCAGCTTGTTAATTATCGTTCCAGGTATCCACTTAGGTCCAGAGCTATAGTTCCTTGCATAAACCAAAGAGTTTACTTCATACCGTGATGATGTAGAAGATGCTTGACCTGGTGAAAGAGTTTTCTTGTTCTGAATTGATTTCAGCAAGGTCAAAGTATTTCTCGGCTGTCGTCCATGTAGAATTTCAGCTGGTGATTTCCAGTTCAAAGAGGGACGAGGCAAACATCTGTAAGTGGTTAAAAACAGTTGTAGGGCAGTCTTGATTTTCTCCCCTCCTGCACAATTCTTCTCTACAGATTGCTTAAGAGTCTGGACAAATCTCTCCGCTTCTCCATTCGATGCAGGATGGAATGCGGGAGATGTTATATGTTTAATGCCATGCATGGTGCAGAACTGGTCAAATTCATTCGACACGAATTGTGGGCCGTTATCCGTAACAATAGTCCGAGGAAGACCTTCATGTACAAAGATCTGTCGTAGTACGCCAATTGTGTCCTTAGAAGTAGTTTTTCCTACATCTAGCATAGCAAAGTTTGGATATCGGGAATGTGCATCTACACAAACCAACCACATCTGACCTTTAAAAGGTCCTGCATAATCCAAATGAATTCGTTCCCATGGTAGTTGGGTGGATGGCCAACTTTGGTAAGTCTTGGCTGGGTCATTAGCACAGATTCGGCAAGGTTCACAAGCTTTGATTAGCTGTTCTATGTCTGCATTGATGCTAGGCCACCATGCGTATCGACGAGCAAGCTGTTTTACTCTTTCTACACCCCAGTGTGATGTATGCAGCAAGTCTAACACTTTACTCTTCAGAGCCTGTGGAATGACAACTCTAGTAGTGTCATCACGTTGCAAAAGCACAGCCTCCCCATGAACAAAAAGAGACTCCCTCATATTTCAATATGGCCGCAAATGTTCATAGCTAGCTGTAAGCTTATTGGGCCAAAGGCCATTCAGTATCCATTCTTTCACTATCTGTAGTGATGTGTCTTTCATGGTTTCTTGTTTAACAGCCTCATCGTCAAGGGGACCATGATCGAGCTCCTCTTGTATAGTGTGTGAGACCTCAATGCTCTCCTTCTCTTCATCATGGTCAAACTTCGGGTCTACCCCTATAGGTAACCTGGACAAGCCATCTGCATTGCCGTGCTGTGCTGTAGGTTTGTACCTGATGTCATACTGATAAGCCATCAGTGTCAGGGCCCATCTCTGCAGTCTCTGAGCTGTTAAAACGGGGATATTATTTTCCGGTGAAAACATGGCAACCAGGGGTTTATGATCAGTAATGAGCGTAAAACGTCTTCCAAAAATCCCCCAAAATTTTAATCCTCCATATTTTTTACAATGGCAGCGATTTTAGTAATCATTGGATCTGAATTCTTCATTATACCATGAATGTGATGACTATAAGTACAAACTAATTTAAGCTAAGGATTTGCCAAGGACTAGTTAGTTATGTTGTCCTCAGAAAAATTTCAGATTTACTAATAATATTCTATCTTCTACTTGCCAATTAAAGTAGTTGATTGACTGATTACGCTCTCATAAATCGGTTAGACATACATGCTACTTGTTATGGACTATGTACTAGCAGTAAGTCTGGCAATGCGCAGGATTTGGCTCATTTTAAATCAGATATCCTAAAGGGGAGCGTTTAAGAGTTTGATTCTCAGGAACCAAACAGAGTTTGGACATCAAAAGTTTTATCTATCTGCGGGGAGGCAGATGCGTGTAAAGTTTTGACAAAATGGGCTAAAAGCGTCAAAACACATGGAGCTTACCTAGGCAAAGGCAAATGGCAATGGCAAAGTGGGGTTTACTATTACAATGTTTTAACAAAAACAACTGTAATTTGTGTTTTGTGTTGATCAAAATGTGAAATCTACATTGGCTAGCTAGCTCTTGTCAAGCAGTTGGTGTGGTATATTCCGTTGATGCAAAACTTGTGCTTGATATTCAAATAACTTTGAGGTTCTAAAACAGGCAGAGAACTGCATTTTTTATTAATATATTAATGATTTGTTATATTTGTAGTTATTTTTCTGATAGAACACCACTTTCTGTTTTGATCCATTGTAAAGATCGATGTATCAATAGTCTAAAATAGAAGACATAATTATCAAATGTTATGTTTATCGCTTAGTTGGTACTAAATTGAATGTGTTTTTGTGCAAACTTTTAAATAAAAATTTTGTGAATTAATTCACATTAGTTAAATGTAATAAAAGCTTTTATATCAATGCCACCTTTATTGGAACACCACTTCTATTAGAACATCACTATAAGAGAACAAGTGAAAAACACAGTGCCATCCTTAAATTAAAGGGCATCTCTATACGTTCTCTACTCAGACATTCTTTGATTTTTTCAACACCTATTAGAAAGTGATCAGTAAAAATGTGGCCACAAAATAGTACTAATCATGACTGGTCACTTTAATAACAATTAATTCCTTTGTTGTCGCTGTAGTGTTTGCCATGATTCTACTAACTGTTTACTTAAAAAAGTAGATTGTTGCAATGATTAGCACTACAGTTTGATTCAAAATCACTAGGTCTAAAACAAAGCCATTTTCAAGAAATTCATTCATAATTTGGTTTACAATCTGTCAAGAAAACTTGGAAACAATTTTAAAGGAAGAAAAGATTATTCTACAAGAACACTGTACAATGCAACAGCAGCCAATATTATGGCTCATTAAAGTCTCTTTTCTAACTTCAGAAACTTTTTATTTTTCAAATCGACACCGTGGGAATAAATCAGAACTTTCCCTTGCCTAATATTAGTTCCTTGTTCTAACTTGTAAAATTAGAAGTTCAGTGGTATTGACCAGCCCTACCGCTATCCTCATTGACAAGCCCTACCGCTATCCCCATTGACAAGCCCTACCGCTATCCCCATTGACAAGCCCTACCGCTATCCCCCTTGACAAGCCCTACCGCTATCCCCATTGACAAGCCCTACCGCTATCCCCATTAACAAGGACTACCCTAGCTCACCTTTGTCAATATCTGACAGTATACCTGGTCAATTTGTCCAACAATAGGAAGTTTTTAAACTTTTATTAAGTCTATCTAAAAACGCTCAGAATACAATAATATATGGTAAAACACTGGTAAAAAGGTCTGGCAACCCACAAAAGTGTCACCAAATAAAAAGAAAACATATTTCACAGTTCTTTGAGCTAAAATCATAAAAATTTGTGTGATTTTAAAAACTTTCAAAATATTTACAGTAGCATAATACATATCATGTAGCAATAATCATCATTCCATGACTCAAAGTAATCTAAAAATTATAGTTAGTATCATTTAATTTATCATTTGCATCACAACCATACATCACCTACCAACCGTGTTGTATGAAACTTTTTGCGATGACATTCCGATAAAATCATCATTAAAACAAACGAATTAGATACAGATATATAAAACGATTACAAACAAATGCAAAATTTCTGGTTTGACATCCTTTGCAGAAATTAATTTGATTGATTCATGATGTTACTTAGAACAGCTATTTTAAACAGAGTCACGTCAATGCCAGTAATTCAGCCGTTAAGGTTTCTGGTGCACCCTTCGCAACGCCGGGATACGGGCCAATAGGGTTCAAATGGTTGCTGCAACAAAATCAAATATATTTTTATATTTATTGTTATCTATTGGCATGCTGTAAGGTTCATTTGGCCCTTTAGATTTTAAGGAGCTTTCAATTTAGATTTCAGACACATATACATAAACATTTGGCTACACACATTGACAAAATGCATCACATATAGGCTGCAAAGATATTTACTAGAACCCTGACAGTCAATGACATCGTTAGAGTTTGTCTGGTGCAAAAGCTTTATTGATAACTTTCTGTCTTCAAAGCTGATAGTGTTGAGTAAGACTCCCGCACAATGATTTTCATTTTCTGAAATTTAACCACCTCTGTTGTCAGGGCAGACAACTTTTATTATAGTAACGACCGTGCCTGAAAACATTAGCACTGTTAAACAATGCATAATACTAATAAATTTATTGATAGTGAAAATTGGTTTTATGAGTCTGAAGGCCAATATGCCCTACTTAAATTATATCAGTAGTCCTAAATAACTTTCGATATATCTATTTGAAATGTGGATCATTATACATGTAAATATGTAACAGCAAAAAAGTTATGCAGCTGTTTTATTTGTATTACAATACCTTGCTGAAGATAGAACTGTTAAACGTTAACAATAAAATCAGCAAGTTTCAAACTATCCTTATTTCTCTGATGTGCATGAAACTCCATAAAAGGATTTTAAATTAATAAATTTTAAAAAAATTACTTCTAAAATTTTGATGAAACACTGTGATTTGTAATAGTTTCTGCACTATAGCTGTTATCCAACATAATATGTGTTTCCCGTACAATTAGCTGTTTGTGTAAAGCACTGTTTTCATTGTTTTTTGAAAATCAATCCTGCACACAAATCGTTACACTGGAAGTGAATAAAACTGAATCAAGATTGTTTCAGCCAATTATGTGAGGCAATCACAATTGCCAGTTGTGTTGGTTCCATCTCTTGCGATGTAGACTAACGAGTTGGCCATTGAAGCCTTGCATTGAGGACTCACTGTCAACACAACTGACACATTTGTTTGAATAATGAACTCAGTAGTATACTGATAACAAGATACAGGACATTGAACAATCTCTGTGATTTTGGCAAATTGCCAGAAATTGCATTGCGCGTATAGTTGCATTGATTTTTTAATGTGTTAAGGCTCAATATAAAACTTCTCATAGCACTAGTTTATAACAGACACTTTGGGTTTTACCGAAAATCTCTTACCAAATATATATGCTCGCTAGTTTACAGTTTTGTATTGGCTTGGTCTATTCGTTTAGTTGTAATCTGATCATGTGACCCACACTTCCTGCCAAACAGCGCGAATAATTTCTGCAGCATTTTTCTACTAACACAGATGCCCAACAGGCTTGTCATGTTTATCAGTAGATGATATGCATTTCTTCAAGCTAAGGTTAAAGAATTAATTGATTTTCTAGGGTAGGTTTTGAGATATCAGTGCTCAAAGTGACAGCGTGATGATGAGGATGATGATGATGAGGATGGTGATGATGATGATGATGATGATGATGATGATGATGATGATGGTGATGATGATGATGATGATGATGATGATGATGATGAACTATAGACAGTAAGAATAATAGACATGGTTTTATTGAATGAGTGAAGTTTATTTGTAAAAATATTTTGATGAATGAGGTTGCATGAAAGTGTAAACAGAAACCATCATGTTGAAGTATGTCCCATTTGAACCGTTTTGGAAAGAGATTTTAGTCTACAGCAGTTTCATGATGGGGGCAATTAATGGTTCGCTTTTGAGCTTTTAAGAGCTTGTAATCACATTTCCACATATTTTGCACCTACAATACAGCAGATTAAGACATGGTAAGATTTTTGATACAAAATAACTGTAATGAGAATTTTGTTGCATGTCAACCATTAAGATTACAATTGAGAAAACTTGTTTCAAGTTCTTTGAAAAATCAACACCTTTACAAAATTTTCAAGTTCATCGTTGAATTTTGCAAGCGCCTTGTCTACAGAAATTCAGAATTCTCTTAGGCTATGTACTAGTAGATTTTTATTTATTCTTTCACGTTTATATATTTTTGTTTAACTAAATACTGCAAGTTCAAAAATAATCTGGTTGAAATAGTGACCTTGATGTATATACCCAAAGGAAATCTGTTACAATGCATATTATAAAATGTTGCAAGTGCATGAAACGGTGATGGCTAATATTAAAAATGTAGTTGCGTCAAATTTAAGTTGATCTTAAAAGAAAGCATTTTTTTTCTCTATCAGTTGATATGTTGTTTGTTGTGTTACGCGATCGCATTGCCAAGATATTTGAAGATTAAAACCGAAAAAATCTGATCGCCGTATAAACGCTCAGGCCACAAAAACGTGCCCAGACTTGCCCAAAATGATGTCACGCGTTAGGCAACCTGTCTCTATCTCTCGTATTCACATCGGCTATTTGCGATAAAAGTCTAGTCTTACGCAGCTCTATTGGCATATATCTTATTTTGTATTTGCTCATGTTGGCTAGAATAAAATTTTAAATCCTGCTCCAGTTGCATTATTATGAATGTTTCAAAGGCCTCAAATAACGAAAATTGAAAATTTGTTCTACTCTCTTTCTCCAAATGTTGTGTAAACATTTGGGTACCGACTACCAATTCTACCGGTCTACGGTAATTCTGCCAAGTCACTATGTAGAACGCGGTCTTTGTATCAGCAGCTACCCATTATACTAACGATATACAGCCTCTTATAAGTCCCGCCCATATTATGCCTGTCGCCTATCTTTGGGGCAGGGCTGTATGTCATTGACTAAACCGTCTACATACTAGTTTCTTACTAGTAGTATTCTTACCGAATACTACCGGAGTGAAATAAGCAAGCCACGTCTTTGAAAAGAATATAGACAGGGATAGAGTTTTAAGGATGAGAAGTCTGCTGCAAACTGGATTTGAACTCACCTTCTCCAGTTCTGCGGACATACATATACCATATCCAATTCACTACAATATTCTGCAAATCATGTTTTGCATTATCTTCAACAATATTATTTTATTATATAATTTTTCAAGCAAAAATATTCTCATCTCGGCATAAAACGTTTATTAAAAATATTCATCAAGTCGTGACCACTCAGATAGTATTAGCTGATACAATAAGACAAATTCATCTACTGCAACAAACTCAAACAAAACATCATGGCTTATGCAGCACGCATTCAAGTCTCTCTTTCCACTTTATGGCAGTTTCCACACTGACAAAGCTTCTTCGGCTGGTGGGACGACATAATCATTCTGTAATCAGTAAAAAAATGCAATAAATATATGTCATTCATAGATATGTCATTCTAAAGCGTATCTATTGACAGCTTCCAAATTGGGAGTAAAATAGATTGCGAGTGTAATTTTAAAAACGAATAAACATTTAATAAAGGCACAAGCAAGCCAAGCCAACGATTCGAAGCTTTGGTTCTGGAAATTAAAGATTTGCAATGATCAATCGATTTTACCCACTTCCTACGAATGAAAATAATTGGTAATCATGACTCTAATTTACCAAAGAAAATTCGAAAAAAATATTAAAGCTAGGTAAAATGGCAGATAAGCTATGAAACGATGATTGGAGATAGCAAAGAATTATTATTTTATTAATTAGTAAATGTATTTATGACTATAAAAATATCATACATGTATTTACTCAAGTATAGAAGACTCTAAGTTAATTTACCTCCATTCTGTCTTCCTCTGCAGCAAAACGCTGCTGACGCCTGTCAACAGCCATAGGCTGTCTACTCCAATCTTTTACTAAAGGTTGCTCAAATAACTCTGAGTCGCAGTCGCTATACAAAACTATGTCTAACTTAGTAATTGTTGAAACGCGTTGAATCAGTAACGTTGAGAATTCTCTAACGATGAGATTCTTCGAGATCACAGACAATGCGTTTTATGAGTGATAACATTTATTACGGCCTATATAAAGATTTCGCGCTCATGATTGGCTAATGAAGCGACCTCATATTTATCGCTCGTGGTTTCGTTTCAGATAACTTGCTTGTGACGTCACGAAATAGGCACCCGCTGGAACGGTAGCTTTTTAAAAGAGGGCCTCATTCAAACGCATATATCTCTAGACAGGGTTGGTCTACAAAGACAAAAATAGCATCAAATTGTAGCTGATGTTTTAGCCTTTTATGGGTCCTAATTTCATTAAATTGTTTTTTTTTGACGCAACTACATATTTAACGTAATGTAAGCAGTGGGTCAACTAATATCTATTTCTAATAATACTAAAGGGAAACAGACTGTTAAACAACCTGTTTTAACATGTGGTGGGCCAGCTTACCTGCTGTCTACTAAATAAGTGAGCCGCCATCTTTGTAATAAATACATGTAATAAAAAACTTATAAATAATAAATAGTCTTATGTAATAAATAAAACAAATTGTTATAACAAGCTACATGTATTTTCTCAGAATAAACTGCATCTAACAGTTGTCTTACTCAAATCCCACATTAAGACTTACATGTAATTTTCTTGAGAATTTTATTTAAACAGCTTTCAAAGCAAAAAAATTTATAATCATCCACCCTTTCTTGGTCTCTGCCAGCCACTCTATCTCTTTGTAATATTCCGTTTACTTCATTTATCCTATTTATCCCAGTATCTCCTTTTAAGCCATCTCATTCACCACTGTTAGCAAATTTCTGATAGAGATTTAAAGCAAATAAAATTGTATCAATATCCAGATTGCTCAGTCAATAAACCTATCTACATTTATTAAATGATATTTAAAGTTTGTTGGCTTATCATCTCTACTGACTAAAAATGAGTAACTAGTTTTGTGACTTATTTTACACTAATATCTATTTTGCTATTATTTAATGTTTGCTGAGCTGTATCATTGTTTATCAAACAAATAACAAAAAAATATCAAATGTGTATTAAAAATATCAAAAACATGCAAAAGCACAAAGTGCTTGTGAGATGTCCTTGTGGTTTGTTTACCTACAAGTATTAGTGTAATTCTATTTCTCTTTTAATGTAAGAAAACAAGTAATGTACAGTATATTATATGAAACTTTATTATAAATATAACTCTACTTCTAGCAATAGTATTTTGTTACATCCCAGACCACTTTCGAAAATGTAGTCGCACACTAAACACTGTCAAATGTGACAATTTACAATGCTCACACATACCCGCATCAACATTACTTTGTTTAAAAATGGATAAAGCTAGTCTTTGTTATTTACACCAAAAGAAAGCAACTCGCAATGATATTTTCCATAGTTTTTTGGTATATTCTATTTTGCTAAAACAGTACGTAACTCTTTTCTCATTGTTGTTTGTGGAGACTAGAACCGTTTTAAACTAGAGATGCTGGAGTAATAATCATAGTTGAATGATGTGGTCATGTTTACGATGTAAACATTTCTGCAACGACGCCGTTTTAAAACTAATTATTATTGTAAAATATTTCTAGAAGTGTCAAATGTCCTATTTTACAAAAGGTTTGTCCAGAAAAGGTAGTGAGGAAATGATATGCCTAATAACATGTCTAATAACTTCTATCAGTAAACCTATTACGTCCATTGCCAATTTTACTGGACGGTGTGAGGCTGTATTGTATTGTGTTAAGAGTGATAAAACAGGTGTTTGAAGATTGAAATGCTTGCAAATTATACATAAACTATAACAAAATTAGTTTCACTTTAAGTTGAGAACCTTTGGAAATTTATATAGCCTATATCACCTACTATTTTTACACAAAGAACAACAATGATAAAATTCAATGATATATCTGGATGCATTGCCATGACGACCTCGCGACCACTAAAAGATTTATGGTAGTTTTGTTCCAAGTTTATACTCATTGCATCGAACAGTTTATGATAGAATACAAGGTGGAGATAATGAAAATAGATAAACAACATTTTTGTAAATTTGCATGTTGAAGTATACGTTCAGCAAATTTTGGTAGGAGGTTCAAAGCTCTGTTGATTCTCATAACAAAAAAATCTTCCCCAAGTCGCTGTTTTATCGATCATTAAAAATAAAAGTAGCGATGCAGGGCCCAATGCGCAATAGAGTGGCTAATAAATTTGCTAGACCTGAAAATCAAAGAACAAGCAAGCCCCAAGGTAGGTTACCCAAAATTGTCCAACAGTTTCTGTTTTAGTATCACTCTAAATTTAGCAATACATATTATCAGCTTTGGATAAGCAAGACTGGCCCAGGCCTAAGACACCTAGTGTGACACCTGTTTCTGACCACAAGTTGGCATAATTGCAGACTTAATTAAATAGAGTTTAGAACGTCAGGTAAAGTAGAATGGCACAGGCTGAGATTCAAGAGAAAAAATATGATGAATGGGCTAAGAGACACAGGCTATATTGGTAAAGCTGTTTTATAAAAAAAGCTTCAGCACTTATAACTAATGGCGATGCATGATAAGATCAAGTTTTTTGTATATAGCTTTTAAAACACACGTTTGTATAACATGAATTTTGTTAAGACAAGTTTTTGGCACGTTTCTTCAAGCTAGAAAAAGAAAACTAGTTTACTATGTATTAGATAGTTGTAAACACCTTTTGTGGATAGAAAGAAGAAGTGAGATAATTATATTAGTCCAGAAATAGGTACAAGCTCAAACAATAAATTTGCAGTAAGAGAAGACTAATTTAATGTAGATTAAGCCAATATATTAAATGCTCTCTGCATGGTTTATTTTAATTCTATTTATGGAAATGTTTCTATGAAGAATATTTCTATTTTAGAGATTCTTGACTATAATAAAGTGAGTTTTTTCAACATTAAATTTTACTTTAGTTTTTAACAACTAAGGTGAGTTGTCTTATAAAACACCAGTCTTTTCCAGTGCCTGACCCGCCATTTACTACGAAATTTCTTCATCAGGAAGTTTAGTTTCAAAAAACAAATTTGTGTCGTAAGCAAACAATAAACGGGTTTGTGTTCAATGATTTAGTGTAATAGAATAAATTATTACTGGATAATATAAATAATGTAGTACCCACATAATATGTGGGTAAAGATTAGATATCATTATTAATTTTTATGTTAATTATTATATAATATATTATACTGATTAGTTAAATCCTGAGATTACATCATGTGATCGATTACAGCAGGTGCTTGAGTGTCAATTACTAAGATGAATTTCATGCATTGGATTGCTACAATGCTATCTTTTATCTCAATTTTTAAAAGCTTCACCACGGCTGTAAAGACACTGTCTTTGGTATAGCACAAGTTTATTAGAAGTGATGAACACAGACAAAAGGATAAAAGAGATAGTGTGTGTATTACATGCACAATAAATGGTCAAGCTGTTTAGAGGACCTACTCACTGCGTCTAGTATGTTCCAGGAAGCTATAAATCTCCCATAAAGTTTTACATATCGCGAGTTATGTGCAAGTTAGCCTACACACCATGTTGAATAGATTATCACATTTATGTGCTGTTCACAATCAGTTGCTCACCTAGTAATTGATTTGTCATTCGATCCAGCGGAAATGGGTATAACAGAAGCCCAACTGGCTCTGGGTTCGATCATTTGATGTGAGCAAGCTGTGTTCCTAAGCTTACGCGCAAAATACATCTAATACATAAATTGTGCACAAAATATAGCTAAAGTAAAGCTAATGTACAAAATACCTCTTAAATAAAACTGGTGTACTACAGTAAACTGACATTCAGTTCAGCTACAACATTCAGCTAAAATACAGTTTGTGTATAGCAAAAGTACAGTTTATGTATAGCCACAAAATAACGCAAATCAAGTGTACAACAAACAGCTTATAAACACTTTTTATAAAACACACCGTGAGGTATAACTAATATACGCAATACAGCTAAGGTATATACAACTGGGGTAGAGTTTTTTTACAACGGTACAACTCAAATAACGCTTAACAACTGCTGTAGCAAAACATATACATACCTAAAGCGCTGCTTATGTGAATAATGGAACATAAATGAAACTTGTGTACAGCCTACAGATAAAGTACAGTTTATGTACAACAACTGGTTAAAGTACAGTTTATGTGCAACATACAGTTAGGGACACTTATGTACTGGTAATAAACACTTATTGTACAACTAGAGTACCTACCGCCAATGTGCATTATACAGCTAAAGTACAGATCATGTGCCACAATCAGATAAGGTACAGTTTATAGACAACATACGAATAATTTGAAGTTCAAGTACAAGGTGACTGTCAGGTAAAAATAAGATTCAGCATATGGCTAGGATGCAGCTAATGTACAATATATTGCTAGCATACAGGTCATTAAACAGAAATTCATCTTATGCACGGTATGTACTTAAGATACCGCTAATACGTATGCACAACAAACAGCTAAGGAACAGTCTATGTAAAGCATACAGTTAACATATGGTCAATATGCATTTGACAGGTAAGGTAAAGACTATGTACAACATACCACCAATGTAAAGCTCATGCATATAATGCAGCTAAGGTACAGCTCAAGTATAACATACAGCCGATGTATAGCTCAGGTAGAGCATACCCTGCTTCCTTGAATTACGATCACACTGTTATACAGCTTTTTGCCTTACAAAGAAAAACATGATGATTCTACTACTCGCCATAGAAAGCTTACTTCACCATATGAATTCAACTAAAATTTTCGCTTTGATTAAAAAATATTGCTTATTGCGTACGTCGAAATAACAAAGACACCAAAATGCTGCTCGCCAAAAAATGTTCACACCGTCTAAAAGAAATGCTGTGACCGATTTCTTTCATTCTGCACATTTGAACACTTTTAGCCAGAGTTCAAAGCTCATCACATTTGTGATTCGAGCACTTTAGTGTTAGCTCATTGCCCTTCTTAAAGTCTGTAAGGCAACTTAGTTGTTTCATGCCAGGAAGTCAACTCTCATTTGCGATAGAATTTGTCTACCTTGCCAGCTCTGAGTTGCACTGAACTCCTAAGTAAGCTGATCTAAAATTTGTTGTCCCAATATGACAAGATTTTTATTGTTATTATATTTTTTGCGCTCCTCTAACAGAGCTTCAGCTTTTTATATTGGTTTTTAGATTTTTGAGTCATTCAGTATTGGGTAGGTAAGGTTCTGCCTGGTCTTTAGTAAGGTTTCTAGTTCTTCTATTTTTGCCCACGCCCCTTTCATGTTAGGACCTCTATGCATCTCTACCTTAACTGGAGTTACTTTCCACTGTTCGGGACTAAATGGTGTACCGTCAACTAACCTTGGTTTGAATAGAAGATTGTCCCTGTTTTTCTAATGAATATGTGTAGTTGGGCCAGATTTTGGTGGGTTAGTCATAAATCCTTCAACAAATCTGGCTCGCAACTCGCAGTTATTTCCACTCTTTGTCTCTTGGTTATCAACCAAGCTTAGTTTCTAGGGGTGTGAAGAGGTGGCTTCTGTGCTCTTTTGTCTTATTTTATATGTGATTCTCTGAGGGTGGCATGAGTCTCCTTCAGCTTTTGAAGTAGCTCGATTGCATGCTCTTATGTTCGTTCAGCATCTGTGGGTATAGGGTGGCGCTCCAGCAGGTTTGGCAGGTGCAGTTCTCGTCCAAGCATTCACGTTTGCTGTCTCACCGGTTTTCATATGCTGCATGACCCGGTATGACTTTATTAGCTAAGAAAGTCACTCTGTAAAGATTTTATGTGCTACCCTTACTGCTCTACCTTGCATGACTCAGTGAAAAATGAAAAAAGTTCATACATATATTTTCTGCTTTGTCATAAAGACTTACAATAAGTGGCATGCAGCATGAAATGAACAGGCACAGAAAAGCTATGCCTTCTTGTCTGAGCACGTACTCTAATATAAAAAAAGGTCCCACCTCTCGTTACACTTGGCTAGACTCAGCTTGGCTCAGCTTGGCTCAGCTTGGCTCGGCTTGGCTTGCACAGTCTCATACAAATCATTTCATTCCTTCTCTTTTCTGGTTAGCCGCAATGCCCTGAGTGAATCAAACAGCCATAAATTGTTGTTCTACTTTTCCATTGGCCTGAGGTTATAAGTAATGGTGTGCAACATCTTCACATGCAAAAGACAACATAGCTAGATCATTAAATTACTCTGGAACTGTGCCCTTTGATCAGATCAGTGTGAATCTGTTCTAACAAACCCATGTGGCAGGAACTCTTTTATGCAGAGGCTAACCTCCGCTGGCATCCCAGCTTCTGAAAGGGCTAAAATATTGTGCCATCGACTGAAGTGGTGAATTATTACCAATATCTACTTATTAACGTTTATGTAATTGGCAGTCACCCTATCAAGTCTACTGTTACCTTGTGTCAAGGTTGCCCAAAGTACAGTCTCTACTTGTTTTTTGGCTGCCTTCGTCTCAATGTGTTGCGCAGCTTGGCACACTTTGCAACTCTTGAACAGTCTTCTCTCTGACTTTTTCAGTCTTGACCTGCATTCGGTCCAGCGGATGCAACTATCCCGGTTTCAAGCAGTATTTTTTTAGTCATTCAGTATAGGTCTTCCAGGTGGGTTGGCACGGCCTCGACTGGTGTTTTTTTTGTTGAACCACAAGGGAACAGGACAGTTTCTCATCAAATAGGCAGTCATCTAGACCCAGATATGTACAGGCTATGGCACAAGGTACTACTGAATCTGCTGGGGCAGACTTCTAGTTGATCAGCTTAGTCTGACAGGAGAGAAGCTGTAAAAGCTGACTCTATTTAATGAAGAAAGGTTTTTTGACTGTCTACCAGCCAATCTTTTTTGACTCAGTTCCGAGTGCACTCCTGACAACACAGTCTGGTCTAACTCACTTGAGCTCTGGCTGTGTATCTACAACCAGATACGTTTCCAAAGGTCTTCGGTTCAGTTTTCAGTTTTTCTAAAGTCTTATAGTTATTCAGAGTGGCTATGTCAAGAGACTCTCGTATCACCTCCTATTATGGGTGCATATGGTATGAGGTCTTTGTGTAATCTCCCCATTTTGAGTGGTTATGACATGAAATCTCCATGTCATTTCCTGTCATTCCTTGAGGCCTTGCTGGATGGAGTTCAACATGGCTCAGAGCAGTCGGCTTGGTGGAGCATGTTTTGATGAGATTCGAACGGTTTATGGCAGGGGTCTCAAACACGCGGGCCGCATGCGGCCCGTAAAAGCATTTTATGCGGCCCGCGACACATTTCTATTGATGGTGTTTGAACTTTTGCAAAAGCACCATCTTAACCAGGAGAAAACCTTACCTACTTATTTATTCGTAGTTTTTCCATTGATTTTCGTGCAGCGCTCAAAGCATACATCCAGTTTATTATCGCTCACTGTTGGTTGCATTGTATAAATTTGATTTTACTATATTTTTTTTAAACAAGTGCCCATGTCTTCTGTTTCAAAAAAAAGAAAACTCGCAAATGAAAAGAGAGTTTTTCAAGTCAGATGGGAGGATTTATATTTTGTGACTGAAGTCAGCGATAATATTCATTGTCTCGTTTGTCAGCAAACGATAGCTGTTCTGAAGGAAGTCAATGTGCGTTGACACTACAAAACAATGCACCGTGTAAAGTATGACGTGTACATCGGCAAAGTCAGACAGGATAAAGTTATTCAACTTAAATCAGCATTATGCAAACAAAGAAGTTTCTTCACCAAAATTAACCATTCAAACAAGGATTCTGTGAGAGTAAGTTTTGCATTAAGTGAGATGATAACGGAGTCATCACGACCCTTTACAGAGGGTTCTTTTATAAAAGAATGTATTTTAACTGCAAGTGACATTTTTTGTCTGAATCAAAAGAAAATGTTTGAAGGCATAAGCTTGTCAGCCAATACAGTAGCCAGCAGGATTACAAATTTAGCAGCAAATGTTGAGATGCAATTAACTGAGACAGCTATGGACTTTGAAGCATTTTCAATTGCTCTCGACGAGCGCACAGATGCTTCAGATACTGCACAATGTGCTGTGTTTATCAAAGGTGTGAACCGCAATTTAAATGTGACAGAAAAATTGCTGGAACTATTACCATTGAAGGGTACTACAGCTGGACGTGATTTATTTCAAGCCCTGGAAAAATGCATTGAGAAGTATAACTTGCCATGAGATAAACTTGTATATTTGGCCACAGATGGTGCACCGTCAATGTGTTCTCAAAATGTAGGTGTTGTTGGATTGGTGAAAAACAAATTAAACAGCCTTGAAACAGCAGGAATCAGTTTCACTAGTATACACTGCATTTTGCATCAAGAAGCCCTTTGTAGTAAAAGCCTACAGATGAAAGAGGTGATGGATGTAGTAGTTAAAACAGTCAACTATATACGTTCTTGGGGGCTGAATCACATGCAGTTCACTTCATTTCTTGCAGATATGGAATCTGAATATGGTGAACTTGTTTATCACACTGAAGTAAGATGGCTAAGTCGTGGAAAAGTTTTGAGGCGTTTCTTTGCACTTAAACATAAAATCGCTTCATTCATGACAATGAAAAATAAGGCAGTTCCTTTACTGACTGATTCTACATTTCAATGCAACCTTGCTTTTCTAACTGATATTACGGATCACTTGAATACACTGAACATAAAGCTTCAAGGTAAACAACAGATTATTACACAGATGTACGACAGTGTGAAATCCTTCAGAGTTAAACTACGTTTGTGGCTGAAGCAACTTGGTGAGGGCAATTTGGCCCATTTCTCAACTCTGAATTCCTTAGGCAAAGTTGAGACCAAATGCTTGAAAGAATATGCAGATTTGATGTCTGAGTTACTTCAACAGTTTGATGTGCGTTTTGCAGACTTTAAGTTACTGGAGCCACAATTTCAGCTTTTTTCAACGCTGTTTGCTGTAGAAATTGACGCTATTGCAGAAGAATTGCAAATGGAGTTGGTGGAATTCTAGTGTGATACTATCTTGAAGCAAAAATATGCAGAAGTAGGGATACCCGAATTCTAAACATTTCTTTCACGAGAAAGATTTCCGAGGTTAATCTCTGCTACTGCAAGGATTCTTGCAATGTTTGACAGTACGTTTGCATGTGAACAATTTTTCTCATCCATGGAAGTTAACAAGTCTGTACTGAGGTCACAGCTCACTAATGAACATTTGCAAGCAACACTGAGATTGGTTTCTTTTCATAAAATCAAGCCTAATATTGATGCCCTTGTTGATGCAAAACGCTGCCAGGTCAGCAGTCAGCACAGAAAGAGTCTGAAATCTAAGTTACCCAAATACAGATACGCCAAATACTGTACTTAAATTGACTACATTACATTTGCAATAAATGGATTTTAGAAAGTTTGTAAAGCACTACTTTCTTATTATGTTGTCTTGTTTATTAACTTTTTATAATTTTAAACAATTTGTGGCTATGCGGCTCTCGAGGTACTTTAGAAGTCATCACTTGGCCCTCGGAGCAATTTGAGTTTGAGACCCCTGGTTTATGGCCATAACCCGTAACAGGTGTATCCAGCAGCCGGCACTACTGTTGTGGTCTTTTGCTGTTTCCTCAGTTCAGTATCTTCTTGCTGGAGCAGTGTCTTTGGCCTCAACCACCTCAGCACTAAATAAGTTTTATTGTTGTAGCCTCTTTGGGCTCGTGTTTCTTTTCCTGTGGCTGCTGAACTTGTTTTGACAGTTATTGCACAAGTAGTTCAAGGTCGACATAGGTGTGGGCACTGCCAGCAGATGGCACTGCTAACCATGGTTATTAAGGGTGCTACAGAACATATTATTGGCTATAACTGCTGAGTGAAAATCTATCAGGACTCCATAGGCCACTCATACCAGCTGTTCGTCTTAAACAGCATGTTCTTCGAAAGTGATCATTATGGCTCTCCTCAGAGTACTTAAATCGCACCAAACTTAGTGAGTAAAAACTGAACCACGATAATCGTGCATTAAAGACAGTGTTCACCTGGAAGGCTTTTTCACAATTCTTTCCTTCCTCAATAAAATTTTCCACCCCTAGAAATCGCTGAGGAAGTAGTCTATGTCTTCCAAGCGGTACTATGAAGTACCAAGGTAGCTTGAACCGGGGAACTTTGGGCCAGGGGCACCATCATCATCATATCCAGTACCTCGAATAGACAATCCATACTCCTATCTGAGGTCTGAGCACACCTGGTAGATAGTGTGGTAGCGACCCATGCAAGAAGAACCCCTCAAGTCTTCGGAGGTAAGCTGCCACTTTCAAGGCTGCTAAACTTCTCTAGTCAAGAGGTATATACAGTGCACCCTCGAGATACGATGTTAATTCGTTCCAGGGTTGGCATCGTATGGTGAAAAATTTGTATATCGGGGTATAGAGACCATTGTAATTAATTATACAATGCAAACACCCCTGGTGAAAATCATCAATTTTTTTTATAAAAACGTGTACATCTTGACAATTAGCAACCAAATAGTATGTTAACTTTAGTAATTATAGTTACCTACAGTAACTGTATTGTATTTAGTGTATTTTAATGGTTATGATCTGCAATTAAATGCAAAATTATAATGTGTGTACAAAATGTAGTACGTACAATAAGAAGTTCTTGCCTTCAAAAGGTACGCATAACATAAACTTTGAATTCACTTCAAGCAAGTTTAGCTTGCTAAGCCTACACTTAAAACTAAGTTTTAGTATGTATTTTGAACTATTTTACTGAATTTCAACTTTTTATAACGAAATTTTATCCTTCAGCAGTTCCTATCTTCACTTTTACTATCAACTTTAGCCTATCTGGTCGAAACCTTTTTCAACCTAAATCAACAAGGCCGAGCGATGCAGTTATAGAAAGCGGCCTCTCGCACACTTGACCATTTAATGGCTACCGAAAAGAAAAATAAAATTATATTTTCTATACTTGACGTACATACCTTTGGAGTAACGTGGCTTTAGCTGGTACATGTAGCGGGTAAAGCAGAGAGAAGGCAAAAACGTATCAATGCTAATTATGGTGCTGTACACTTGAAAATAAATTTAAAACGTAATGAATTGGAATTTTTTAGCAGGCTAAAAGAAGTTGTCCATTCCTGTCCAATTTTTCTACTTTTTCTACAAAAAAAATTGATGGTGTAATGCAGAAAATTGCTAACTAGCGCTTGTAAAAGAATCCAGAGAATGTGGTACAGTAGTTTGTCTTGTATGAAATGTGCACAAGAATCAATGTAACCATACATACAAAGTTTGTATGTATTTATACCCTATGGGGGGCAGGGCTTTAGCAAGTTTCAGAAAGTAATGTGGATGCGTCAACTATCTTGAGTAGCTAGTTATATGAGTTACATACATACATACGATGAATTGTATTAACGTAGAAGATAACAAGCCAATTGCAAAGACATGGTTAAACAAGCAAATATAACATAAAATCAAAAGGAAACAAATAAATGTGAAAAACATGCCACACAAGAGATGAATAATATACATTATACATGCATTGTTTTAATGCACCAGTCCACATAAGTAAATTAAACACTTGAAATATTTCTGCGAATGTGGGATTTTCTGTATCTTCTACATCCTTGGCTTTACTAAATGGTTGCTCCTTTTGAATGCTGATCGCGTGCATGACCTAGCTCATTCAAATCTTCAGTCGGAAGCTCTTTCTTGTGCTTGCTTTAATGGAGTTCTTGTTTTAAAAATAATTGCAAATGCTGATTGGTTGCGATCATATTCCTTGACAATGTTATTAATACGGGTCCCTTCTTCTTATTTACGACATCCAACTTTCTTGACATAGAAATCATTTTTCCTTCGTTTTGTAACATTGTGTCGGTCTCAGATTCCATAGATAATGAATTCAATGTAGATAGTTGTAGTTATATACGTATGCTGACTTCAAAGTTTATAGTAAAAGCTATAACGCTACAAATGAATATTTATTCTCGCTTGTGTATTTTACACAAAATTTTCTATGCGGACATGAGAGAAGTCGATCATCGTGTCTCTTCTAAACGTTCTAAGAATGTTTTCAGCAAACTATATTTCGGTGTCTTTTTTATTTCGACGTGTGTTATGAGCGCACCGACGGCCAAATTTTAACTCGGGCAAAACTTTTCTCAAATTCGTATGGTGAAATCAAATTCGTATAGCGAGGTGAAGATATCACAATGTTTGACTTTGTAAGGTGAAAAAATTGTATATCAGGATAATCGAATCTCGAGAGTGCACTGTATATGTATGTCGCCTCGGGGTACTCGCTCTCACTGAGTTTCTTCCATAACCATTGCTAGAGTAGCATCCGTTAGTTTATCCAGCGGTCCAATAGATCTTGCAGAGTTGGCATACCTAATCCTACTGCTGCCAGCAGTGTGAAGGAAACAACTGTGTCCTTTAAATGTTCAGCCAGTAACCAATCTACTTGAGTGCAACGGCTAATTTACATTTCATAACGAATATATAAAGAAAAAAGCGTGTCACATGGAACGATCAACTGTAGCATGAAAGTTGCAAGTGCTCTGTTGTCTTGGCTCATCTGGGCTCTCCATATTCTCTTTCTAGGCAATAAGTTTTAACCCCTTGATAGCAGCTTATAGCCTTGGTTGGCTTGGCCATATTTCTGGCCAATTCAACACCCATTCTCTTTAGTCATGTCGGTCGTCTCAGAGGGTTAGAACTGTAATCCTTTAGCTTTCTCAGTGGTTCCATCTTTCTTGACTCGTTGATCTGCGGCCTCAATCGCTCATGTACAACATTCAGCTATGATATAGCTCATGTATAACATACCGTTATGATATATCTCATATACACAATATAGCTAAATAAGAGTTGATGTACAATATACAATCAAACTATGCATTATGTACACCACTCCTGAAGTACAGCTAGCTCATTCTAACATATAACCAATGGAGCTCATGTGGGCTTACAGCATACTGTAAGGTACCGCTCATGTACAACATACAGCTAAACTATACCTCATGTGTAACATGAGTTTTGCACCGCTCTTACTTGAAAGATTGATCAATGGAAAAACGTAGTTTTTTTTCTGTCATTATTTACGATATTAAATAATAGAGCACTTACCAGTTGGATTTAATGATAGCCTCATGACTTTACAACTGAGCTTGCATATGAACTGTAAAGTATCCTACCTTAAAATCAGAGTTGAATAATTACAGGGCTAACCAAGTTAAAGAATAGTTCAACCCAAAAAACTGTAACAGCTAAAAGGAATATGGAGTTTAAACTTGGCACACTGTTTTGAAGATTGCTACTTATTAAATACTTGGAGATTTTGATGTTTGATGTATGTAGGTGTTTTCAAACATTCCCATTTTACTGTAGCTCTTACACTCTAGCTAGCGGAACAATTTATCTAAACCTACAGAGGTGTTTCTACCATTGCTTGAGTAGAGGGCAGACCATTAGAGATAATTCCATAAATGGTTGTGTAAAAAACAAACCAACTGAGACAAATCTATAATTTGTTGCGCAGAAGGTATACCAATAGAGGTAATTCAATAATTGGCTGTGTAGACCAACAAAAGTGATTCTATAATTAGTTGTGTAAAGGGTAGACCAACTGAAGTAGTTCTATAAATGGTTGTTTAGAAGGCAAACCAACAGAAATAATACTATAAGTGGGTGTGTGGAGGGAATACCAGCATAAGTAATTCTATATTCGGTTGAGCAGAGGGCAGATCAAGAGAAGTCATTGGTTTTAAGTAAAATCCAGATAAGTAAAATATATTTTTAGTATTAGTGTATAAATTTATAAACTTGAGGGTGTTAAACCTTTTTAATGGTTTTAAATCCAGATAATATTACATGATGATAAAGTTTGATCATTGACAATGTACAATTGGATGCTTACAAAAGTAAATATGCTATATGCCAATATGTCGCCAGATGTTGAAATAATAAACTGCAGCATAACAGAAAGTAAAATTTAGCTTCTGCACAGCATGCAAAAAATCAGTTAAAGAACTTGCGCTTAGCCATTCAGCTAAAAATCTGACCTTGAATTAATACCAATATTACTACTTCACTGTAGAATAGTCAGTCGTCATAGTCCCTAATCATGATTAATGCCATATGATGATCGATAAGAATGTGGTCTTTACTTATCATTGAGTCTATAGAAGAACACTGTCTGAGCCTCCCAATTTGGTACAACCAATGTGTTACCTGTGGCACTTAAGCTATATGCACTACCATCACCAATGGCATCATCTTTTATCTTTGCCACTTTCTCGCCTAAAACAGGAGCATATGAACTACTTATATATCATCAATGAACAACCATTACAGTATGTTTACAGAACCGATGAAATTTTACTCATAATATTATTATGTGGCAAGGAAGCATAACTATATTCTTATCATTTTAAATTGACCAGTTCTTCCATATTGCAATTATAAAACAGTTCATTAATCTATGAAATTCAATAAATGTTCCTGTATGTACATTGGTAATCGCTAAATACTGATTGATTTTATGTGAATCTAGAAGCACTAATGAATGGTTCCTTTCATATACTCTGACAGCCTTTAAAATTAGAACTTCATTTCACATTGTATTTAATTCAAAAATTTTGAATCAATTTGTGTTTTTATGGGTCATTTTGCTAACAATTTTTTTAAACGCAAATTTTATTAGAACCATGTAAACGAACCCACAAAATTTTCTGAGAAAATCTTATCTTCGATTTCATCATGGTTTTGGCTGTACTTCTAGTTAATCAGAATTATAAAAATTGTAAATGTTCAAAAAAAATTGGCTTGAAAATATTTGATTAAATAACAATAAAATAAACTAAATCTAAAAAGGCGATTTCCAAATGTACAAAAGCATTGTTAAAAATTTTTAGTAGAAACAAAATCAGAAGAACTACCTCTTAAAATATAATCAACATAAATTAGCTTATCAGACCCTCCTATAAGGTAAACCTCACGTAACATAAAATCTACATTACATAAAAAAGTTACACAATGTTTGTCTTTTGTATTACGTAAAAATTCCATGTAATTTCAAGCCTAGCGTGAAAGTTCTCAAACTCAAGCCTTAACAATATAAGTTTTTTCTTGTGACACTCACATGAGAAATCGATGCATATAGGTGTATTTATTGAATCTACTTTTACCGAGGCAATCCGACGTGTCGTGGAAGATCCATGAGGTAAGACAACAAACCACAGAGAACAAATGACTAGTACAATTACTCAAAAATATCTAAAGGTGTTAGAGTGCTGGTCTACTCTGTTGAATGTCCAGAGCTGGAGTCTTGTTGAAAGCTATCATTTATCTTTACTAATAAGCCCGGCTTCAGACTGTTGAACAGACCAAAAGACCCACTCATTATGTAGTAATGATATATTTCTGTTTTATTTTACTTTAGATATATATATTATTTTGCAGCAAAGACCATGCTGTCTAGAAAAAAATAAAAAATGACTTGAAGTGATATCGAAGGCATGTGTTTCCTTTTACTTAATGTAAAATTACTGTAACATTGGAGCCGAAACAAAGTGAAAAAAGAACAAGATGAAAGTTTACAATACAAACAAATTATCTCACAGTTACTGCAGTCACTAAATTGAACAGCTAAGTTCAGTTTTTTTCATTTTATTGGCCAATAGCATGAGTTTGAAACAATCGTTGAGCAAATCGGGAAATTTAAATGTATATTATGGTCTGCGTAACGTGAAATTTCTATAATATAAACACTCTGAGAATGAATTAGATGTGTTGTAGTGTCATGCACTATATTTATCACCACTCATAATCCTGATTTATTCTTTAAGATTAAAACCACCGAGCCAGCAGTCGCGAAAGGCAGCTCACAAAATTGGTTTAAAAGTATTACAACTTCAATTGAAAGTTACTGCTGACTGGTAATTCCACTGACACAAGATATGAAAAACTTGCCCTTCAAGTAGACAACTTACCTGTTTCATAGCTGAGTGTGTAGATGCTATTGCTTGCATGTGCAGCTACTAGTATGTAGTCTTTGTAGCGCACAAGGCCTTTTGGACTATTAGGATGGATGAAAGTCCACATGACTTTCCCAGTATTGATGTTAAATCTGAACACTTTCTTTGTACTATGGTCAGCTATGATGACATCATCTCCGTGTCCAGCGCATATCGAGACCTGGTTATTACTCAACAGGGGGCAGCTGACTTTATGCAGAGTTTCACCAGTGAGAGAATAAATAGTTAGTATTTTCTTAGGAGGATCGGCAACCACTACATTGCCTGCTGCTACAGTCAGCATGCTGCAATAATAGTCATGGTATGGGTGCTGCCAAGTAGCGATCAATTTTCCAGACAAATCGTAAACACCTACTTTGCGAGGCTTTTCAAAAGACAATATGTATAGTCTTTTGTCATGGATACTTATGGACTCAACACGACCAGAAGTGGAAATGAAGGCGTTCTGCAGCCTGTAGTTGTTGTTAATTCTACTGACTGTACCATTATTTAATCCTACATAAGTAACTCCTTCATGCTGACATACTGATAAAGGCCTGGATGACGATGTTGTGGAATTAACTAGAGTTATAGATTTAAAAAGGGATCGAGATGAAAGAGAACGGCTTGGTAGAAAAGCCGCAAGATCCTGGTTGCTTTTAACTACAATGTCCCCAGAGGAAACTACCTCTAACTCAATCTCACGACTTTCACCTGAAAATATAATTTTAGAATAAAATGCCTACAAAGCGCAATAGAACATTCAATTACAGGCTATGCATCGTACCATAAAATAGCAGAGGCAGGCTACTTAATTACTCATTGGCCCAAATCGTCCAACAGAAACATTAGACGGTGTAGCAGATTAAACTGTGTGTCAAAAATATGACAATATTAGAAATCCAGAGTATTTTATCATTTGACTAATATGTAGAGGTGATAAACATTTGAGAGTGGAAGAAGTACAAGTTATCCAGACAAAATATTTTAGCAGTTTATAATATGTTAGTCTGAGAGCATAGCATCCATGTATAACTGTATAAAGTTTAAGTTTAGTCTTGAGTAAATAATCTTATAGTCTGAGAACAGAGCATGGGTGTCTCCCTACTTTTATTTTGTTTATAGTTTCTGTTACAAAAATTACTCACAAAAGCTTTAATATATATCATAAGCTATTTTCAAGTATTGACAAATAGAAAACTAGAAAAAATTTACTATTTTACTATGATTCATTTTTACTCTGACTAGTCGGGTAGAAGTGTAAGTGAAGCTGAATTTCCACCAGCTGATTTCATGCCACTTGTCTGGATGGTTTTGCCCACTGACCGAGAATCGCCTCGTATGAAAAAAGCAAACAAGCCCGAGACCGATTTTGTTCATACACAAAATATTTGTGCCTGATCGGTAGATGCTTAAAGACCAATTTTCACTCTGAGTAGCCTATGAAATCACTTTCACGGCAAATCACCCATTGTCATTTAACATTTAAGTGAACAACATATATATTTGTTTGCACATTTGTGCACATTGTTGGCATAGCTTCAAAGGCGAGTAATAATTACGTTGATGACAATTGCACATTTCCACAGCAATCATTTAGTTGATAGCGGCGCTGTAAGGTGTTATCAACAGAATTATTGCTCACATTCAATCATTATAGCGACAACATTATAATTGACACATCAGCTTCAATTATAATTTTGTGGCTACAATAATTAAAGCAGTTGATGTTCGCAAAAGATTATTTTTTCCATCAGTTGTCCATTATTAATGATAAACTGAGCGGTACAAAATGATCGGTAAACTTGCTGAAACGTCCACGAGAAACTGCAGAACACAGTCAAGGAAATGTAAAGCTTGACTCATTAAGCATGTATCAGATCAGGCTATCTGACCATGCAAATAAAAATGGCAATACCACCAGCCCATTGACTTAACTCGTCCTAGTGTGAACGAAAAATAATTGGCTGATATCTTCCATAAAACTATTCATATACTGACACCAAAAACTCTGTTTGCAAACCGGCTGGTGTGAGCACAGCTTAAAGATCTTACCTCACGTGTTATTTACTCCAATGGTTTTCTCCTACCTGTCTGCTTTAGTTTTAGTTGCTCTCCTACTTCCAGTCTAGGCAACTCTTCTACATTAAATTTGTCCATTTGCTTTTTCAGCTGTTTGAAGCCTCTCACAATGTCATCCTAGACAATATAATGAGACAATATATGAATATATATGTAAACTGTAATAAGCTATATATATATTTATATTTATATACGTATACGTATACATATACATATACATATATATATCTCAAAGTCTGTCTGTTTTCTATATGTCCAGCTATAGCTATTAAGTTCTCGATATTAAAATTTTGCTTTTGGATGGATTTGAACTCACAACAATTCCTATGGCAAGTTTTTTATCCGAATGCTCTACCACTGAGCTAGATTACCATAGTGAACAGATACATTTTTATATAACAGGTACACCATGCGCGTGCTAATTATTTTAGCATCCGGTTTTCGACCAAAAGATTTTTAGATTTGTTTGTCTCAGAGCTCGAACATAAATTCGGTTTTCGACTAAATCGAAGCATGCACATTGGAATTAGCAAAGCTCTGCAAACAGCATGAAAATATTCGTTTCGGAAGCATTACAAACGGAGAAGCCTTTTACGCTTCATAAATTCTTTACAAAAAGGGAGGAACTATCTGGGACGACATCTCTTCTACCAAAGATATAATGACTCACAACTTGAGATAACCCCTCTAGTCGAGTTACCCTAAATTGTTTTAGAAGATGAGTCTCCTTCAAAGATGTGAAGTAAAAGTGCCATTGTTGTTTACATTTTCTTTTGCCTACAACTTTTGATGTAACTGATCTGTTGCATTCTTTGCTGTTTCATTATCAATTTCTGCAATTTATTGTATCTTAACCTTTAATGTTTTGATTTTTAAGAGCCAAACATACGAACTGGTTACTTTTGTTTTCTTTTTCCATCTATATAAATAGAAGACATTTTATTAAAAGCAAACATGATCTATATCTACCTGTTTTTACTTATAGCATACAGTACAGCTTATGGTGGTAAATGTTGAAAAAATACTTTACTGAAGTTGCTTTCTTGCCTTGGAACAAATTAAAATTTAGATAATTATATTTTTGGGAAAAAATTGTTTTGGATCTTGAACAACTCAGTTTTTGAACAACCTTCTGGAATGAATTATCTTTGAGAACCGAGGTTCCACTCTACGTTGTTAAAAATATACGTCGCTGAAAGTTATGCAAATTTAAATTTACAGTGGTTTAAAGGTTGACTGGCAACAAAAATCACATTACAGCTATTTGATATCATAAGACTCACAATGTCTTACTTTGCTGTGTTGCAGGTGCAAAATATGTCAAAATATGATTACAAGGTTTTAAAAGCTCAAAAACGAACAGTTAATTGCAGCCATCACAAAACCGCCGTAGATTGGAATATTATCCCAAAATGGCTCAAATGAGACCTAGTTGTAAAAGATGGCTTCTGTTTACACTTTCGTGCAACCTCATTCATCAAAATTTTTTTACAAATATACTTTAAGCAATCAATAAAACCATGTATATTGTTCTTACAAGTCTATTTTATCATTGTTGTAATGGTGTCACTTTCAGCATTGATATCCTATAACCTACCGTAAAAAGTTGTTTAATCTTTCAACACTAGCTCGAAGGAGTACATATCATTGTCTGATAAACAAGACAAACCTGTTGGTCAACCGTGATAATCGAAAAATGCTGCAAAAATTATTCGTGAATTATGGGTTACATGATCAGATTACGACTAGACGATTAGACCAAGCCGAAACAAAACTGTAAAGTAGTGAGCATCTATATTTGGTACGGGGTCTTTAGTAAAACCCGAAGTGTTTGTCATAAACTACTGCTACGAGAAGCTTTTATATTGAGCCACTTATTGGCCTTTCAATTCACGTGAAAACATCACGTGACAAAACAATAACCAAATGTAATGACTACGTCAGAAAAATAAACTGATTCCGATCTACGGCGGTTTTGTGATGGCTGCGATCAATTGTTGGTTTTTGAGCTTTTAAGAGCTTGTAATCATATTTTCACATATTTTGCACCTACAACACAACAGGGTAAGACATGGTGAATATTTTACTACCAAATAACTGTCATGTAAATTTTGTTGCAAGTCAACCTTTAAAAACCTTTACAGTTGTCCTGCACAAAACCTTTTCCTCATGATAGGAAGTTTGAAAGTTACAAGTGTTTGAAAAAGTTTGAAAACCTTGACAGTTGTTTTTATTTTCTCTCTTAAGTTATTTCAACTACACAAAACACTATCTCATGATGTGTAGTTTGAAAGTTAGGATGGCAAATTTTGCTATATGTTAAGCACAAATCAAATTTTTGTTCAAAGATTTTTATAGTACCTGGGCAACATCGGGTAGCATAGCTAGTTTATATATAAATTTGAAATTCGGTCGTCGTTCACTCTGTCTGTCTGTCTGTCTGTCTAGCTATAGCTATTAAAATTTAGGACAAAGATTTACATTAATTTTTTTCTTTTTTTTAGACAGAAATAAGTCTATTTAGCAAAGTAAACATCCTAAAAGATGTTTTTTGTCTAGAAAAACGTATAGGAATTCTCTACTCTAATAAAAGCTGTATGTCTTTGTTCGTTCGCTTATCCATTATCATGTATCAAATTTAAGATATAAAATAGTTTTCTAGAATACTATAACTCACAACAACTCAAAACACTGACACTCCAACACTTTGGCTAATTGATCGCCTTCAAGTATTTCTAAATCATTGCGCAGCTACTAACTCTCTGTGCTCTGTACACATGATGATCTCTCCAGGCAAACTAAACTGCCAGGGTATTAGTATATACATGTATAACAAAAACAATACGTCATTTTATTAGCGACTGGAGCAAGATAAATAGCTATATTTCTTGGATAACTACGAGATTTTCCTTGTTCAAAACAAATTTGAAACTTGTCCCAATTTGACACTTCATGTTATACCGAATTTCTATGTAGTACAAAGAGTTAACTTTACAGAAATAACTTACATAATTTGAAATTTATGCTATAGGAGTTTTACGTTACAGAAAGTTTATGTTATAGGAGCATCTAATGCAAAGTCATACATCAACATATGAACATAACGCGTTCCGAAACTGAGATCGTAAGTCAATTTACTCGTGTCTCAAGGTACTATTTTCTATATAAGATCATTAAGTAAAATTAATCCATCACCATACTGTTAAAACACCAACCAAACAGAATATTACGGTAAAAGAGGCGTTTGAATTGTAGTGATTTATTACCTCTAGAACCTATTTAGTTGTTATGATCTACAATCATCTGTTACACCACTATGTACACTACCGTTTGCAGTTTTTACCTCTGAGACAGACATTGTGGATAAAAGCTGCCTGAAAAAAACTTCAAAGCAACGAGTTCGGTACACTAACTTTTTGTGACTCTACGTAATAGAAACTCTAAACTTAACATCGATACCTTAATTTTACTAAACACAAACTTGAAGCAAAGGTCTAATCTTTTACTAAACCTAATTCAATTTCATCGTCATAATTTTTAGTATATTTTTCCGGTTAAGCACTTTTTGCTTTGTGTTGGCTATAGCTTTCTGCCAACTTCTAAAAAAAATTTTCAATCTGATTCTAAGAGAATGCCCATGTGATGCTGTTCTTGAAGGCGTTTTTTTGCATATTTGCTTGTATAGTGTAGTGGAAATTGAGAAGCAGTTCATATTTTCGTATTTCAAAGATGACTCGTATCTCAAAGAAGATACTCGCTGGCATGTCATCTCATATCTTGAGTTTCTCTATTGTCGAGGCACTTGTATGTAGAGTTATGCCTGTATATGCAAATGTGGCTAAGTTAAAAATGTGTCTAGTAACAGAAAACATTGCGTTTAGGTTTTTATCAGAGTATACATTGATAGGTCAACATAGAATTTTTCAACCTAAATAATGTATATGGTAAAGCTGAAATGCGTAAATACTCAATAAACTAAGGTCAAACTAAGGTCAAACTAAGGTCAAACTAAGGTCAAACTAAGGTCAAACTAAGGTCAAACTGTCTGGTGATACAAACACTTCCAATTTTCTGTGACAAAAAATGTTAAATTAAAGTTTTTAATTTTTTATGAAACTTAATTTTTTCCAATTTATGATATGACAAACTTTAGCCTATTAAAATTGTGTATTTATCATAACCTTGTTGTATACAAAATAAGTAAAACCAATACACTCTTTGATATTTGCACATACATGTAGATTAGCTTTTTGAGGTGATTTTATTATTTGAACTCATGTTTCACCTTATTCATGTCATCTTATTATATTCTTTCTGGCTTTATTTTCAGCTTGACTTTTTGTAAATGGCTTCTTTATTAAATTGAGAATGTTTTACTCTCTGCAAAAACTACAACAATAAGCCACTTGACGTACCGCACAGATATATAATAAGGGAGCTACACATCTATGTTTCAAAAATTGACACTTAGTAGGAACATTATGATGTCATAACCCGTCCATTGCAAGTGCAGTATTAGATACATTACTTTAAGGAGTTATCTACATTTTTTAAGTTTTGTTGTGAGTATTCAACTATTTACTTACGGGTGGAGAATGTTTGATTTTAGTCTCCAGCATTTCTCTATGATTCCTGAGACTTCTTCACTTGTCAAGTACAACATCTTCCAGAAAGTCACTAATTTCTACTTTGGATCTCTGCCTGTTTTCAACCACTTTTTTTTCCAGCTCATCATACTGCTCCTTTAGTGAGTTTATCTACAGTTATAGTCAACTCCGATACTACATATGAATATGGATATTACTCAAACAACTATTCTGTGTTTAGAATATATATAAGACGCAATCATACATATAAATTTCAATGTTTGTTTGTCTGTCGTCTGTCTGTCTGTCCTGTGTCCAGGTCTAGCAATAAAGTTAAAGATACAAACAGAAAATCTGTGTTGCACTGGAATTGAGGTGGAAATCTTCAGTTCTTCAGACAGGTGTATTATGCAATAAACTACCTGTTCAATTGGCCATGCTATTCAATAATTAAAATCATATGTATTACACCTGCCAATTTTCAATGTTGATTGGTTAAAATAGCACACTAAACATTTCGGCTAGCACGCTTGAAGGTCTTAACTGCATGAGACATCACGAAACAATTTTTCCTATTGTTGGCTTTGGAGAGATGGAGAGGGCTAATATTATATAGTGAAGATACAAAATAGTTTAAGTTACTAGCTTAAGTTACCTGAAGTTATTGGCTAAAAAACTTAGCGAAAAACAACTGCATTACGAGTCACTGTTTATAAGCTGGTTTAAACCTTGAATGAATGAGCAGCAAAAGAAGTAGGACACATTTTTGTAACTAACTGTTTTTGCTTTTGCCAGAGGTTTCCTATATTTTAGCTATGCATTGGCCTAACTCTAACATAAATTTGCGACTTCGATTAAAACGCTTCTACAGCTCTCACTGTTTTGTGATGTATAACCTAAACAAATTATAGTAAGTAGACAAGTATACAACAAGAATTCAAAGAAAACATAGACTGTTCTCTTCCGCCAACCTGATCATCTCTCTTTCTATGTATCAGCTTCAACATTTCTTCAGTCTGGCTGTCATATTCAGCTTGTAACTTTGATATTCGTTTGAACAACGCCTCAAACTGATTGTCTTTAGCTGAACTCTCAGCAGATATTGTGCCTGTGAGAAGTGTCGAAGCCAGGTCTTCCAATGGAACCAATAAATGGGAAGAACCTGTACCAAGAAGTTAACCTATTGTATACAAGTCATATAAGAGCAAAATTGATTCGTTTTAAATAAAAAAGATGAAATGCTTTTTTGTTGCATTAATCTTAAAAATCTTAAACTTTAGGAGAAAATACACAAAATCACTGATACATTGTGATGGTGTAAAGCAGGGGTGTGCAACAGGCGACTGGCGGGCCACAATCCGGCCCACAAACTAAGATAATGTGGCCCCTGCATTGCGGCGCTGGTGTTTTAGAGTAGTAAACAAACTCTCATTCACCTAGCGCCTACGGAATAGCCATGAGATAATCATCGCATTAACGACAATATAATAACTTAGTTAATGATGTTTGTTTATATAACCGATGCTTGTAGATTTTACTGGTGCTGCCTATCAATCAAATTGACCATTTTAATCTTTTTTTTGTGTATTTTTAGCTAAGCTAGAAAGATTTATAGCTCTTGCATTGCCATTTTGCAATAAATTGTATTTTTTTATGTTATAGCCAACAATATATAAACTCTGCTGATTTGTACGACACCATTTTATACCAAGCTACTCTGCTAGTTGGCAGCATGTGGTTTTTTAATATTTACGCTTTATCAACAGTCATAGCTTGACATAAAAGTGATCAAGTCTTTTTACTGCCTTACCTGGGTATAAGGCCAAAGAGGTATGCGATTTATATTATTAACAATCATTCATGTAATTATTGTAGCATTTGCATATTATAGAACTTATATATTTTATTAACTTTATATTGTTTTAAATTGTGCAAATTGCTTACTTATATAAGCTTATATAAACTCATGTCAAAATGTTTTATGTCATTACGTTATGCTTTTATTTCAGTTTTCCCGGTTTGGGTTCCAAACAAACGATATAAACCTGAATCAGTTGGACTCAGTTATTTAACCCTGTAAGGACAGTACACTCTTTATTGATAAAATAAGATTGGGAAAAATTATTACTGTTAAGTGCTAACCAAAATGAAAATAATTTTTTTTGGTAAGTTGAACATTCCAGGCTAGATTTTTCCTCCAATATATTTTTATTAAGAATTTTTTTTAATATTTTTTTCAATTTATATCCCAAATTTAAATTAAATGTATTGACTCTACCCAGTTTTGTGTCAGCTGATTGTACTCATTAAAGCTTTTTTGCGATGGTAATATAACAGTCAAAGAAAGTTGTTTTTTGTAGCTAAACACGTCTGCTACTAAGAAAAGAAAAGTTAACGTTGAAGGAAGAGTTTTCAATAAAGATTGGGGTAGCAAATATTTTGCTGTTGAGCACAACAAATGTGTTATATGGGTAATTTGCAAAGTTACAATCACTGTATCAAAGGAATACAACATCAAATGACATTACACATCAATACATTCAGCCTTGTACGATACCTTGTTAGGCCAAGCAAGATTAGACAAGCTGGAACAGATGACCGCGGCAAATAAGAAGCAACAAGGGGTGTTTACTTCATATAAGAAAGACTCTGAACTTGTAACCAAGCTTAGCTTCAAAGTCTGTGAGTTACTTGCAGAAAAAGAGAGCCATTTAGTGATGGAGAATTCGTAAAAAGTTGCTTGGGTATATTCTACGATTTCGCCTGTCCTGAAAAAAAACAGTTATTGCAACAAACTAGTTTGTCTCGTTTTACTGTGGCACCCAGGATTAACCAGCTTTCGGATAACATTGAAGAAACTTTGAAAAAACGAATAAAGATATGCACATCATATAGCTTGGCTCTTGATGAAAGCACAGATGTTAGTGACACTGCCAAATTGGTTGTTTTCATACGAGGCATCACAGATAATTTTGAAATAATTGAAGATTTTTTAGACATTGCCAGCTTGTTTTCAACAACTACTAGACAAGACATTTGCTACCAAGTAGTGAAGTTGATGGATAAGTTTGAACTGGATCCTTCTAGGCTCACTGGCCTAACCACTGATGGGGCACCTTCAATGACAAGGAAAATTAATGGATTCACCAAAAAATTCTTAGATGCCATAAGTTCGCCAGAGGTTGGGGTGAATCACTGTATTATACATCAAGAAAATTTATTCACAAAAATTCTTGGTTTTACTGATGTAATGAAAAGTGTGGTTAAATGTGTGAATTACATTTGTGCTCGAGGACTCAATCATCGCCAATTCAAGGCATTTTTAGAAGAACTCGATCCAGATTACCCAGATGTTGTGTACTTCTCTGCAGTGCATTGGTTAAGCCGAGCTAGTACGCTAAAAAGATTTTGGAATCTGAGAAAGGAGATTATGACTTTCATGGTTAATAAGCAGCAGGATGTTGCTTGTTTAACTGATGATGACTCGTTTAATGACCTTGCCTTTCTAACTGACATTACACAACATCTTTCAGATTTAAATGTTAAACTACAAGGCAAATTTCAGTTGGTAAACAAAATGTTTGAACCCATATGTTCCTTTGAAAAGAAGCTTCAACTGTTTCAGAATCAACTGAGTAAAACACAACTTACATGTACTTATTTTCGTTGTTTAGCAGTCAGAAAAGCAGAACTGCCAGGAATAGATTGCTCCAAGTATACTGAACAACTTGACAAGTTGCATTTCGAATTTTCAACGAGGTTTGCTGATTTTAGGAAATGTGAACGTAAGTTCAAACTATTTTCTCAGCCCTTTGACTTGATACCTGAAGACAGTCATTACCGCTATCAAATAGAGATAATAGAATTACAATCAGATGGTGATTTGAGGAGAGCCTATACTAATAATGATTTAGTGATTTTTTATGAGAATAATGTATTTGGAAAGTATCCAAATCTAGAGCTACATGATAAAAAGATGTTATCACTTTTTGGCAGTATGTATTGTTGCAAACAGTTTTTTTCAAAAATGAAGTTCACAAAAGACAGGTACCGAAGTCAATTCATCGATGAACACCTGACCAGTCAACTTCGAGTTGCTACTACATCAGTAAAAGAGGACATTGAAAGTTTGTGTATAAACGTAAAATACCAAGTTTCACTCTGATTATCTAATATGCACTTTATTTGTTGGTCTCAATTTCTTGGTCCAATATTACAGATTCATTCTAATAAAAGTTTGCATTTATTGTTTGCAAGAAATGTACTTATTTATATTATAACATTTTATCAGTCTCTTCAACTCGACACATTAGATTACATTATTTTGGGTTGCTAGCCCTAGGTGTTGTTCAAATATTGAAAAGTGGCCCTCAAAAAAAACGTGTTGCGCACCCCTGGTGTAAAGCTACCCTTACTATACCTCAGGTTGACACGAAAAATCATCTGATGTTCTGGGCTGATAGACATGTTTCACACATAACATATTTATGTATTAGATACATATTTTTAAAAAGATATATAAACAAAATTATATTATTATAATTATATATTTGATATAATATAATTATAATATTGTATAAAATATATATTATGTAATACAGAAAATATATGTTATATAATAATATAGTATTTCATTAACAGCGATGTACAATATTATGTATAATTATAAACATAATATAATGATTATATATACAGTAGTATGTAGTATGTATTTAATAAAATTTATCTTATATATCATAAGATATATAGAATATATATATATAAAAACATATCCCAAATAAATCTAGCTATATTTGGCAATCTACTTACAGTCACAATAAGTCTACATACCAGTGTCACATGCTGGCAGGTCAGGAACACATTTCAGGCAGCTGAGCACATAGCAGACTTGACATCCAGAAACAAATTGTAGGTATTTATGTTTGGGGCAGGTGCTGACTTTAGCTTTTTGTTGTTGAGTGAGGTACTCTAGTATTGTTATTTTGTGATGTTCCTCCAGCGTTTCATCATGATACTATAGTATTGACAAAGTTATAACTTACCAATTACCAGACAGTATGAGCGTAGTTGACAAGTTTCATAGACGGTAGCCACTTGATTGATAATGAAAAAAACTTTTCAAACCACTGAGACAGCACTGATGAATGATGTTGATATAAAAATAGGTTGACTACGTGATATAAAATAACCAAAAAAAACTATTAACAAACCACAAAATGTCAATAGTAAAGTATAAACAGATTTTCAACCAATGTTGACAAGTGATAACAGGTCAAACATGACATAGAAGCTCGTACTGTTAACTACACAAACCTTTGAATAATACCTAAATATACAAGAATAACACTAACATACCTCTAAATGAGCAGAGCAGAACTTTTTACAGCAGTAGATACAATAGCTTACAGCTTTTTTTCTTTGGGTGTTCTTTTTTAGACAAGCATCACAGAGTGTCTTGTCGGTTTTCAAGTCATAGGACGGAAGCTTGTCTGGTGGCATTTCAAACACTTGGCTGTTACAAAAACCAATGTTTGCACTGTCATCTCAAACACTATATTAAATGATGTAATCCAACCTAGAGGATGATGTACAGTTGCAACACAGAGTCATAGCTATACCTAAGAACTGTTTTTCCCCAAATTGTATAAAAGCGACTGTACCCTGATGTTTGTCACTTCTTGAAGGCATGATTTGTAAAAGTACAGCACAAAGTTGTTATATATACCGAATGGAGAAAGAAGATCACCTGTGATAAGCATTAGTAATTCAGAACTATCATGAATATAATACATATTTTTGGTATATTACTGGGTCTAAAGACGCCAAAACTAATATAAAATACCCCTAATTTTACTTACCAAATTTTCGACAATAATTCAAACTAACCCCTCCAGAACTACCATAGCGATTAGAAGTATTCATATAAGCATACTAGGGTGTTTTCAGTAGTTTGAACTTTACGCCATGAATACTAAGCTCGGGGTTATAATATCCCTGATATACGATATTTTTATCTTACGATGTGGAGCATGGCAATTTTTCATCCCCGCCTATGATATGTCTTGCAAAATTAGAATTTGGGTTTTGGTGTACTGAATTTGTCGAAATAACCAAGATATAAATATGGTACTCGCCGAAATCCCTCTCACAAGGCCTGAAAGAAATAAAATGCTCGTTCTGGTTCAGCTCAGCATTATTCTTCACAAATTATAGTGAAAGCAAAACCGGAAACAAACAAGTGAAACAGTTAAAGCTATGACAAAGTTTATGTTTAGTTTAATAAAATACACACTAAAAGTTAGCTTCAAGTATGTGTTTGGTAAGCTAAATTCATTCAAGTTAATTTCAACAAATATGTTATACGTCTGTTACAAAGGCAAGAACTCCTCACAGTACGTACTGCACATAGTACATTGTAATGTTATACTTTATTGCAGATCATATCCACTAAATACACCGATGTTACGGTAAGTAACTATATTTACAGTAGACAGTTCTATAATGTAAATAAACCGTTCAATGAACGTTTACATTATAAGAACAGTTAAATATATGTAAATTGCTTAATCCGTTCCAACATCTTTTTAAACTCACCCCTTTAGCCATGCAAAAAGGAAAAACTTTTCTTAACTCTTTTAATTTGTAGGCTGTACCGTAACTGCAGAACTAGTGATTTGCATCAACAACTTTTCTCCTTTTTATGATCAATCTCACTGATTTTATAGACCATGATTGCGGTAAATTTACAACAAGTTGATAAGGACTGCACGTTTTTGACGTTTATTTACAATGATTTTCTTATTTTTCTAAACAGCAAAGTTTATTCAGCAAAGTAAAGCTAATAACAAATATTATTATGTCTACAATAAGGCAAAACAAAAAAGTCTATAACTATAAAAAGCAGTTCTACTTGTTTGTCGTCTATCACTATTCAGAGGTCAAGGTTAGGATAAAGATAATTTTCAACTATATTCTAATTTGTGACATTAGGACTGGTAGACCGACACTGTAACACCTGCACCACTCGATCACCTTTGTATTTATGAACAATTGTACATCCTATTCGCCTTTTGGTCGACACATTCAACGATCCATTTCGGCAAACTAGAATGTCACGAAGATTATATATAATAGATATAATGATAAACGCACGGCGTTTTTTTCTTCGGCAAGTGCGACAAAATAAACTACCACTTAAATCAACTTTGAAAACTCGCCCAACTTGACACTTTACGTCATACAGAAGTTTTTACGTAGTAAGAAACAAAAACTTCACATAAATCTTTTACGTTATCTGGAATTTACGTCATAGCAGCTTCTATACTGTGCTACTGTTAACATATTAGTTTGCTACTGCTTTTTAATATGTATTATACTTATATAAAATTTTGATGTTTTCTGTTAGAGGTCACTTGCGTTAGATAATTATTATGGGTGTCTATGCGCCTCCATACAACATTTTCGCCTTAGGATGTCAACACTGGAACAAATTAAAATCGATTGACGAGGTTCAACTGTGATCTAACTGTAACAAATTCAATCAGTTACCCCTAGTTAAATCCTGTACATTTCTAACTAATAGGTATTAGTCATTTAAAAGTAAGACAACGTTTACTGATACATTTAACATACATACTGGCAACAACAAAAAAACTAGTTTTTAAGATGGTTCTGTAAGATGAAGCCTGGGAGATATATCAGTTAATCATGTTGTGGTAACATAAGTCACACAGGAGTGAGCAAGGTTATAGTGGTCTATGAAGTGTGTTATATAAAAAATGTTTTATGGAGCACACCATTAGTAACCTGCCTGCCGGATCACTACAAAGCAATCACCCGCTGTTGAGATGAACATTGGCGCCACTGTTTCTTTAATTGCTACTTCCTCGATCAACAGACTTTTGGGAATACTTGTATGTCGCAAGCTATTTTTGTAGAATAGAATACCCAATAAGCTTTTGATTATTTATTTTATTTGTTTTCTAAAATGTGGAAATATGTTCAACAAGCTGTATAAAACAATGAATGACCCATCCAGTAAGTACTCTACCAAAGACTCAGAGAACTAATCCTATAAATCATTTTTGCAAATACTGATATAAAGGTAGGTGCTCCAATCTTGGGGCTGACAAAGATGTACATATCTATGCAAAGGCTCAGACCAAAGTTTTTGCAGATGCAATCGTCACGTGTGCCTATTCACTGTCGAAGAACTTACTGACTCAATGATTGACTACTATGATGAAACCTAAGGCAAAAATCTAAACAATTTTTTGTAAAATTGTTAGGAGCTCAAAATTCGACTCTGAACGATTCACAAGTACCGTTTTGTAGCTGCAATGAGTAATTGAAAATCACTCATGACAAAATTTAGAGCGAGCTGAAGTTGATAGTGTCACAGCATCAGTTTATCATATTTATCTTCAGATAGTGCTAAACTAAATTGAAATACTGTAAACCATCACTCACCCACATCCGCTGTGTCCACATTGCAGCAAGTGTTTGCTTTCATAGTAGGTGCTCAAACAAGTTATACCGTGTATATGGTTACAAGGCAGCACCTTAGGGTTGATGATGGCATCGCTTTTTTGGCAACAGTACTCACACTCCACATCTGCTGAAGCGTCAGCCATTTTTGGCAAATCTAAAGGTAAAACCAAAAATTGTCTTAAACACTTCTCCTGACATATATTGAAAATTAGTCATTTTATCCTGGGACTATAAGCTAGAGTAATGCTTAGCCAAAACCTTAAAGGTTGACTTGCAACAAAATTCACTTTACAGTTATTTGATATCAAAAGATTCACCATGTTTTATTCTGTTGTGTCGTAGGTGCAAAATATGTGGAAATGTGATTACAAGCTTTTAAAAGCTAAAAAATGAACAGTTAATCACAACCACACGAGACCGTCGTAGTTTGGATTATCTTTCCAAAACGGCTCAAATGTGACGTAGTTGTGGTAGATGGTTTCTGTTTACACATTCATGCAACCTTATTCGTCAAAATATTTTCACAAATATACTTCATGCATTCAATAAACCATGTCTATTGTTCTTACGCGTCTATTGTATCGTCATTGTAATGCTGTCACTTCTAGCAGTGATATCTTATAACTTACCGTCAAAATTTGTTTGATTTCTTAACCTTAGCTCGAAGGAGTACATATCATTGTCTGATAATCATGACGAGCCTGTTGGTCACCTGTGATAATGGAAAAGTGCTGCAGAAATTATTTGCGAAGTGTTGAGTCGCATGACCAGATTACGAATTGCCGATAAGTTCGAGCTGAAACAAAACTAGAAAGTAGCGAGTATTTATACTTGATATGGGGTCTTTGGTAAAACCCGAAGTGTTTGTCATAAGCTAGTGCTACGATAAGTTTTATGGTAAGCTTTTTATTGGCCTTTCATTTCGCGTGAGAACATCACGTGACAAGACAATAACGAAGCTGTAATGACAGCGTCAGAGAAATAAAGAGATTCCAATCTACGGCGGCTTTTGGTTTTTGAGCTTTTAAGAGCTTGTAATCACATTTCCACATATTTGGCACCTACAACACAACAGAGTAAGAATCTGGTGAATTTGGTAAGAAAAATGGGGAATCTTTTGTTACCAAATAACTGTAATGTGAATTTTGTTGCAAGTCAACTTTTAACCACATAAACATCAACTAAATTTGACAGAGTTTTTGGTTTGGAATGAAAACACAAATACAGAAAAAGATCAAAATTTGGGTAAATGATTTGTTTGATAATAGTGAACATTGGGGTTTTCATGAACTTTCAGTTTGAGAGGATTAAAAATGTGAGCCACCTACTTTGGAGTAAGTAAGCAGTAAAAATAAAAGGCAAAAGTGAAAATAAAATTGTTTGAACTTAAGAGATGTGCCTAAAGAGAACTTTGAGATGAATAAACAAAGAAAGAAAAGCATGTAACTGTATTTTAAATATCCTTCAAAAAATTTTCAAAAAGTTCATCTTGTATTTTTTGAGTTTGAAAAACTCAAATTACATGAATTGGGGTCATTAAATTTGTAAGTAAAGCTACGAACCATGTATTTTATTATTTTCAGCTTATTTTTCTATAACTCCATAGAAACAACTTTGAGGTATTACAACTTCAGGCTGTACACGCTAGTGTAGCGATAGCTCTAGTCGGCTGCACAGAAAGTTAGCAGGCAATTGTAAATTCATACTTATAAAAAAATATTGAAAGGCATATATCCCTCGAATAAACATGTTTTTGTTAAACTAGTTGCAAACCCAAGCAATTAAGTACTTTAGCAACAGTGTTGATCTTTAAAGTACGTGCAAAATTTTCCACTTCATCGATCACAAACAAGGAAAAATTCACGCATCGTCAAATAGTATATAAAATTAGTTTTGTCATATAATATCATTTTAAGTGACACACTGGTACTAATCTCAGGTATTTCATGCATCTCATCAACGTAGGGCAGTGGAATCAATAACAGCTATCTCTGAAATGAGAGACTGAAAAAATGGATTTTCAATCAAAAGCAAATAATTTATGTTGCTTTTCTCGAACAAGTACGTAGCAAAATGAGGACCTAGTGTAGTAATTTGGCATGAAAGTTATGAAAAAGACTTTCTACCACTAAAGCGAAGGAACAATTCGTTATCAGATAGTGGTAGCCCTGAAAAGGGCTAAGGGGTGTGAGCACAGCCTACAGCTGTATGTTCACTAGCGAGTCCAGTAGCCCAGAGGATCAGTGTCGCTAAAATATGGGGAAGGTTCTAGAAGTGGCACCTTTGGGCGAGCCACAACCGACACCACAGATAGGCGGGAGGTCGGAGCCTTATCCTTTCTGGTCGCCCATCTTGGCCTCTAGAACTCTCGGGAGTATGGCTTGCGGTCTTGTACTAGGCAAGGCTCAGTTCGCCGTTTGTAGGGACGCGAAGACCATCTCTCTCTCCCTTTAGTTTGGATGCCAATAGACATCCGGTAGATAGAGTCTTTTTGTGTGGCTAGTTTCGCAACCTTGTCAAAATAGCAGTCACAGAGAGTACACCGATGAACATGCGTGCATTCATGACGGCGGAGTGCGCGTGGCTTGCAGGTAGAGAAGTTGCAAGGTTTGCAATTGAGGGCCATGTTGAATAAAGCATAACAGTGAATAACCTGGGCTTATATATGCAACAATATAAATTAAATTGTTACGTAAAGCAATGGTTAACGGAAACCAAAGCACTCACTAGAATCAGAACAGGCTAGAATACGCCTGCTAAAAGGACTATGAGGCAACCGTTTCTTTAGACTCACAAGTAGAAAGTTAGCCAAAAGTAGAGAAATAATGTTTGTTGTTTGTTTTATTACTAACTCTCTTTCCATATTAACTAAGACATTTAAACCATTTAGCCAAATTTTTATATCATGTATTTACTTGTCAATAGGTTTTGTTCCTTTAAAAGATAACTGCTGTTTTGACCTACCAATTTTAACTACTCATAACCACCAATAATATGCTAAATTTGCTTCTGCTTGCTTATATAAACAGTTGTGCTTGCATTGAAGAGGCAGTCGAGACTTGGCTAGTATAGCGAGGCATACTATGATATCACAAAAAAATTATTCAAGTACAACACATCTTCGTTTTAATTTAGACAGCTTGACTTAAAAGGTGTGCTAGTCTATACAGTCTGCTATCAGCTGTAATATATAGAGTCAGTATTATCGGGTCTTTTGCTGGGATTGCACTGGTGTTTATACAGTCTGCTCTCGGCTGTAGTATATACAGTCTGTATTGTCGGCTCTTGTTGGAGTTGCGCTGGTATATACACTGCTATGGGCTGTTATACATAGTCTGAGTTATCAGCTCTTGTTTAGGTTGCGTTGCTATATCCACAGTCTGCTATCGGCTGTGTGATAGCGAGTCGGTTTTTTATGGCTTTTACACTTGAAGTGACGAAAGTATAGTTAAATTTGAAGTGCCTAAGCTATTATAACTAGCATCAGCTCTTGCTTGGCCTGGTTTGGAGTTGCCCTGACTTACTTGACTAGTTCGTTATTAAATTTCCTTTGCCAGTCAACAACTAGTAAATAAACAAAATTAATCTCTTTAGATCAAAATAATTAGTTAGCATTTGATTGCTGTGACATGTAGAAACTGAAAGTTGTGTTTATTGTCATCTAGTACCCTGGCAGTGAGAGCTCGTTAGGTGTGTCGACAAAGCACAGAGAATAAGTATTTTCCTGATAAGTCTGAAATTACAGCATTTGTCCAAGTAATGCAAATGTCTGAGTGTCAGCTAATAAGCTGAATGTTATGAAACTGAATTTTGCACAAAGCAATATTTTATTCTAATCTCAAACGGTTGTTTCGGCAGGACAGACGCAGCAATTGCTATAGCATAGATTGATTAGTGAGGATGAAAGGTTAATGGGAGCTAAAGGTTAATAGTGATAGAAACAGTATGTGTAACATATGCACAATTAACAGTCAAACAAATAAAATGACTTACTCACAAGATCAACACTCTTTGAAGTTGAGCTACGCCGTTCCAAAATACATTGTTGAGTCCACTAAGTGGTACCCGCTGGCTAGGCCAAGCCTCATATGTAAATAGATGAGCACAATTAAGCCCATTCCGTAGTCAGTCACTAAACTAATTATTGAATTGCCGTTTGATCAAGCGTGAAACGCGTTGAGTAGGAAACTACAGGCTCTGTTATCAATCGCTATGATGTTGCCAATTTCAACCGGGCGTTCTGCCTGAGTGAAAGAGTGAAAGTAGATGCATCTGCCGACTTCCGAGAAAGCACTGGAGGCGGATATTTAGTTATATCATTAGATCTAATACCGATAGTTGTAACTTTGGCCTCTGAAGTATCAAACTCCTTAGAAGCAAAGGCTCTAACAGGAGTAACCAATGAAAAGCCCAGAATGCGCCCTATTCACTCATATACCTTTCTCTAAAAAAGTGCTCCCCAGAATGTAGACATGAGTGCACAAATTCCCTCATATTATGTTATACATTAACCAGGTTACATGGTATATTGCACATGATACATTATATCGTTTTATCATGTATGCAACAAATGTGTATATGTAAATATGTACATAAAAGAATGTTCTATATTCCAAATGTGTAGCCAGAAGGAGTTTAATATCGAAATAACAAACCGCATGTATAGTAGTAAATGGAAGGTCAATCAAATAACATATCATACTGCAATATTAGACATAAAATAACCAGCAATATTGTGACAGCATTACATATATCAATCAAAATGATTTATAATGTTATATCAAATAATAAAGTTTTCAATATTGTTACCAGTAGTATTTCAATTAGAAGTTTAAAAATTAATATTTTGCATTATGCTTGCTTTTATAAACTATAAAGATGTATTATTTCATATGATTTATTGTTATTATAAAGAATTTAGTTGTAATATCATAGTCTTACATATATTTAAGTTTAATATTTTTTAATTTAGCAATATAATATAATAAACATTTCACACTAAAATATAACTTAATATAATTAAAGTAAATCAAAATATATTGAATAAAATTTTCAATTAAGGCATTAAGCATAAGATTTACTTGCTATACTGACTATTGTACTTTTAATGAACTCCACAGGTATTGAATTTGTGCTCAATAGACCTCAAATTATGACTAGTCTGTGAGTAGCATAGTTTATTAGAAACAAATTTTCAGTGCCATGGTGAACTCAATAAAATACGCCATTTTTGCCACCACTTCTAGGAGCTCACCAAAAATAGCCTTGGACCGAGTTGCATCCACTCTCACTCTTCCACTCAGCATTCTGCTGTTGTTCCCGAAATAGTTACTTACAAAAAAGGATAACTCAAAATATTTTCAATAATGGTACATTATCGACAAAATATGCACATCTATGAAAACAGAAACTGCTTGCTTTAGCACATGCAAACAATAAGGTAATATTTGTGCCAATATCAAACTTTGGCTCAAATTCAATTATAACTTTATATCAGCTATTATCAAGTGCATGATAAAGATGTAGCACAGTTTTTACTTACCTTTCAAGAAAAGCTGCCCTGCAGTCATATTATTATAAGAAATGTAATGATAAATGTAAGGGATCATTGTATTTAGAGTTTCCTGCAAGCAACTGATTCTACTAGTACTACTACAACTACTATTCCTAGTTTCATGAGCAAGATTGTCATTTCTACCTCATAAAAACAAATACTGGAGTATTCTGATGGCAGAAAACTTTTATGCGCAGAATAAATCATCAACCTAATTGTAACTGGCAATAATTCTTGCAATCTCATTTACTTGATTGATTGCATTGCTATGGAAACAATAATATAAAAATATTTTGGTCAGCTAAATTATTCTCATTTCTACTAGTTACTAGGACTTGTACTCACATTGCTCTTCTAAATAATCATCAAAGGTGTATTGAACTTCATCTACCATCATCTACCAGCATCTGAATAAGCTTTATCATCAGAGCTAATAACAATGCTAGAGGCATTTAATAGTCGACTTTTCATAATTACCGATAGCAAGCAAAGTGGCTGAAAACGCCTCATAGCGTAGTGCATTTTAATATGTGAATAAAAATGGCATTGTGCTTAAAAGAGACTTAGAGCCTAAGGTAATCTATTTCTAAGAAGTCCAAATACCAAATAAAACAATTATTTTTCCTATGATATTACTGGACAGTCAGTAGACTATGTCCAAACCGCACCCACTTGGAATCCTGGTTATTCTGGGATCAGGATGAAGGGAGCTTAACGGCATTCTAGAATACCCGGGATCAGACTTGAAAGGGTTTAATTGTTTTACAAAGTAGGGATACACCAAACAATAAATTAAAAATGTTATAGTCCACAAGCGAAATTAGGTTACATAACTAAATAATTACATAAATTTTACACTCATATTCATAGTCATACTCCTTATGTTTCCATGATGCGTATGATGTGCAATTTTACCATCTTTCACAATATGGAAACAGTAACAATCAACAAGTGAAGTGAGTTTTGTTACTCACAAATCTGTATTAAATGTTTCCTGCATGTGAAAGATTGAAACGACTCATACGATTGGTATGCAAGTAATTGCTGTGCAAGTTATTCCACTTACAACATTTTCACACCTCAGTTATTTTATGTTTTGGTTTGAGCAGTTTCCATTACTCCATAAATCTGAATGCTGCAAAGCCTAACAATAACAATATGACAATCTATTATACAATAGGATTATATACATAATTCTAATATATAATCATATAGCTACATAAATTTTATTAATTACTCAAATTTGGCTAAAATAGTTACATGCATATCACAAACGCTACCGAACACTTACTTGCATTAATTAAACCAATTTAAATGCTTGTGTATAGAAATTCCAAAGAGCATTCACTTTGCGTTGTGCATTTTTATACGCTATAAATAAAATACGCTATGATTCTATATGCTAATATTTTCATACATATTAAATTTATTATGTTAAATATATTTTATTACATTATATTTTATATCGCATTCACTACAAACAAAGGCTCTATAAACTTTGATTCAAATGTGAATCAGTTATAAAAAGTAAAAATTTTAACGGTATTCTGCTCTGTTTTGCATCTGAAGTTTTTCATCAGTTTTCATTTAAGGTTTTAAAGGTTGCCTTGCAACAAAATTCACATTACAGTTATTTGGTATCAAAAGATTCACCATGTCTTACTCTGTTGTTTTGTAGGTGCCAAATACGTGGATATGTGATTACGCGCTCTTAAAAGCTCAAAATGAAAAGCCGCTGTAGATTGGAATCTGATTAATTCTTTGACGTAGTCATTACATTTGGTTATCGTCTTGTCACGTGATGTTCTCACGTGAATTGAAAGACCAATAAAAAGCTCAATATAAAACTTATCGTAGCACTAGTTTATGACATACACTTCGGGTTTTACCGAAGACCCTGTATCAAATATAGATGCTCACTACTTTACAGTTCTGGTTCGGCTTGATTTAATCGTCTAATCTGATCATGTGACACAATACTTAGCAAATAATTTCTGCAGCACCTCCATTATCACAGGTGACCAACAGGCTTGTCGTGATTATCAGACAATGATATGTACTCCTACGAGCTAAGGTTCAAAAATTAAACAAATTTTTACGGTAAGTTACAAGATATCAGTGCTAAAAGTGACAGCATTACAATGATGATAAAATAGACGCGTAAAAACAATAGACATGGTTTTATTGAATGTGTAAAGTATATTTGTGAAAATATTTCTATGAATGAGATTGCATGAAGGTGTAAACAGAAACCATCTTTGAAAATCTACGTCCCAATTGAGCCATTTTGGAAAGATAATCCAAACTACGGCGGACTCGTGTGGCTGCAATTAAATGTTCGTTTTTTAGCTTGTAATCACATTTTCACATATTTTGCCCCTACAACACGACAGAGTAAGACATGGTGAATCTTTTGATACCAAATAACTGTAATGTGAATTTTGTTGCAAGTCAACCTTTAAGCAAGTCTTGCTTGACTGCCTAACTTATTAGCATACATTTAAACTAAGTACCTGGAAAATAACTTGCCATGTAGATCATTTAAAAATTTTGAACTCACAAATGCTTGAAGGTTAACTCAAAAGTGACAAATAATTATTGGTATTCTACTTTAATAAGAGAAAATTGTTATACAAATACAAAAAGGCAAGCAAACTTGCTATCATTGAGTCATATTTGTCAATATTAAAATAACTGTCTGGTACAAGTTTAAAATAAATATGATTTTCGTATTTTTATTATGAATAATATTCTAAGAAGAAATTAGTCATTTTAATGATATTAGAGCTATTCTTTGTCCTGAAAAATTTTAAGTTCAGGCGGTATTTAAAATTAAATGTTATTTTTGATCACTGAAAAAATATGTGAAATTGTATTTTAGTAAACTGAATTTTGTTAAATTAATATCATACATGTAGATTTAGTAAAACCTAGACTGGCAAATAGCTATCATTACAATGGAGCAAAAGTGAGGCCTATAAGTGGCTGTTGTTCTCTCGGCGTTACGTGGCAGGAATGTGCATCATTGCAACAAAGCCTTCAGCTGAGCAATGAATTTAGTAGTGAAAGCATGCTTGTCCAACTAGTTTGTAATTTATAAACGTTACAATAAGAACAATTTCTTGGTGAAATGTTGTCAGAGAAGACTAAAACATCCCCAGGTATGTGAACCCACAATAAAAAGTTTATATACTTGGCAAACTTAACCTTTGCATGTGTACTATACCATTGGTTCACGTTGTAAAAAACTACTGAAAACAAACCACCAACTCAACTCAACTCAACTCAACTGAACTTGCCTTATCATGGTCTCATAACAACGAACATACCTTTCAATGATTATTCAGAATTGAAAGTGAAGTGAATGAATGCTCGGGACTATCAAAAGAGTGTCTAGACTAATTACAACAACGCATATTACAAACTTGTCTCTCAGCTGATAGGGTTGTAATCTAGCTTGGCGTGATTGATCAAATGCCTTTTTTGTCTCATTCCAGGTAATGTAATGATATTCATTCTACTACATGTATGTATTGTTAATGTTTAGGCTAAGAAAAAGTCAAGCTCCCGCTGGTGCTTTGTCTAATGATGTTTAAGCAATCATGAGAAATGCCCAGATCTGGCGTTTCACCTCTTTCCAAATGGACAATGAGCTGAAACCTGTAATGCTTTGAAAATCTGAAGCAATACTTACAATATTTACAGCTTATCCAACCTACCTTTAGCCAAAAGCTGTGAAAAGACGAACACCAACCATAAGAACAGAAAGTCTGCCGAAATGTGGAAGAACATCTCAGACAGCAGCCAGCACCATAATACCTGACCTTGACAATACTACACCTAGGAATACTACTATCCAGTATTCATGATGATGAGCATCCTGCAGCTTCTGACAATCAGGACACACCTACAGCCTCAACAGCGAGCTGCCGACGTAGTGGTAGACCTAAACAGCCTGCTGTCACACGCATATCACTATTAAAAAGAAGAATCAAAACTCTACAACAGAGTTATTAGTTTAATTTCTACTTGGTCACTATTGGTATTATCAATGTCATAGAAGCTTCTAAATCATTGGTACTAGCTATTACCATGTGTCTAACATTTTTGCCTTTCTCATCTAAAGTCAGTTTTATATATTATCAATAAAATATGCAGTCTCATATTCACAAACTATGGAAAAATTGAGCAGTTTTTAGTGTTAAGTCAATAGGAGTTAATAGATCAGCTGATTCGCTCTACACATCACCATGACATTGCACCATGCTAATAATAGGCCTCACTTGTTTTGATTTTTCGCATATCTAGGGTTTACTAAATCTATGAATAGTATGTTCAATAGTTTATTTAGCTCTAGATTCATGGGAAATAGGTATAATGATTTATGCTCCCCATGTAAAATAGGAGGAGGCAACTTCAGATAAATTATTCATGTAGGTTAGTTTTCTCACTTCGACGCTTTTTTTCCAGAAAATAGGTCATCAATAAAATTAATCCTACCAGGCATAATCTCAACACTTTTTTTGTGTTGCAACAATGCCTTTTGTTTGTTGTTTTCTAAAGGTGAACGGCGAATGGGCTTTTAAGCAATGCCTCAAAAATACCAATTTGGTTTTTTTCTGTGAGGTGAAGCACCTCAAAAACTACAGGTTTAGATGTACAAATTAGCTACTTAGCTGAGCTGTACTTCATTTGATTGATAAAAGACATGAACAGTGGTAGAGGTTCAACTTTAGAAGTGAGGTAATTTTGATGTAGCGTGATTATAATAGTATTTTAATGAAATTTATAGTATATTAATAGTTAACAATTATACGAATAAAAATGTATAACATAAAATACGTACAGTGGTTACCAAATGGATTTTCAATGTGTTATGTATTAGATTGACATTGAATCTTGTATATCTGTAGGATTTAAAACACAATTATTCATAGTAGTACGGCTTGACATCATTTTAGTGGCTGGTAAAATAATGTATGAAACACCTTCATTGGTCAATATTCAGTGGTAAAACTTTGCAAATACACAAACATACCAACAGGTTATGAGGGAGTTATCAAAACTGGCAAGCTCGTTTTTTTTAGCAATTTATCACAATGCAGAAAGCAAGGCAGGGTATTGTTCAAGTAGAATGAACAAGTGACAGTTAAATGAACACTTGTATGTACAGATATGTTAAATGCTAATTTAAATGGTAACTTTGCAATGTACCTCTAGCCTCTGACAAATGTTCAATAAAAAGAATATAAAAAGACAGTCACTACTTGTTTGTCTATTTTACTGATTTTATTAGCAATGATCTAATGATTTTTATAACATGTTCTCATGAGTTGTCTGTGACCCTTGCAGGAAGAGTGCATAACTTCAATTAATCAATCTCTCCCAAGCATGAAACATACAATCAGACACTGGCTTAATAGAAACATTTTGTAAAATCAACATAAATGTTTAGTTTTTGGCAAATATTTATTTTAAATGAGTGAGTACTTTTAGTTATCAAAACTATAATATAATCACAAAATTTGAAACAATTAACTGCCAAAACGGTTATGAGCAAAAATACTAATGATTAAATTATGTAATGTTTGTTCAGTTGCAAAAGTAATCATGTGGAAATATTCCATTAAGTCAACTGGGTACTAAGCATCTAGTTGGAAGCTACTCCTTACGAAAATTTTGATTTCGGGGCACAATAGCTTAGTTAAGTAGGATGTACATGTATGTATTGACAATAAATGAGTTCATCTGTGAGAGTTTAGCCGTGAATTTTCAGAAGTTGTTTGTAGTTCAGCCAACTAAGGGCTTGACATTATAATGGATGCATTATAATCAGTTAGTTTCCATGCTTTAAATGCATTCGGAGTTTACCTCTGCCAACATTTCCGGACCTGACAGTTTCAACAATTCGAAGTTTCACTTTATGGATTTTTTCAAGACTAACGATGTGATCCTCAAAACAGAACTTGTTAAAGTAACCTCGCTTTCACGTCATGGTCACTTTTCAATTCGCGTTTTATACGTTTACTGCACTAATTCAACCAGAAGACCTAATCAGAATTTATTTTTATTAGTAATATTGATACCTATATTAATATTATACACTCTAAAAGTTATAATTATATATTATACACTTTATATTACAAAGCAGCAAAATAATTTACTATTCGCTATACAGTTACTACTTTAAAAGTCGTATGAGCGACAATCTCTTTTACTAAAAAAAACTTTTTTATGCTAGAAGAGTTGGCTTAAGAAAAGGTCAGCACCGATGCCTCGGTAATCTGTAAAGCCAGAAGGTTCAGTTATCTAATAAGGTAATATAACAAACAAAGGTAAATATTTCATCATTGTCATATGTGCAACCTATCGTTGGCAACTGCAATTAGATTATGGTTAGTAGTGAGATGAAAATTATGTGCTAAATTTTGTGTATCTTCACTGGGGAGAGCTTAACTGGGTATTATCAATTCCATCTGCGGTGAGCATTTTTGTGATGTCGAATAGAAGTCTCACTGCAAATGCTTTTGCAAAAAAGCTGTGAAGCGAAATGGAATCTGTTTGGATTTTACCAGTTCTATGATATGAAGTAGAGTAAACTCTGAATCAATTCGAAGCATGGAAAACCAGTACATGTAATTAGTCATATGCATATAGATTCAAGCATATTGTAAAGGACAGCTTTATGTTACCAATATAAGTATGTGACTAATCAATGTTTATTGTCTCTCCTGTGTCACAATAAGTACCCCTCATGACACCTGTGTAGAACCCAAAAGTACTAAAATTGTGATAGCTGATTACTGAAATTATTATGAAGCCAATAAAAACAATAAAACCAACAGGTAACTTTAGATAGTTTAGGGAGTAAAAATGAACAGGTCCTCTATCTCAATTTTTTGATCTACCAGAGGAAAATTGAATTAATCATATTAGTCTATGAGCGTTTGGGAACTCACTAGTTTGTGAAAGATCTGCTAGAAGCCAGTTTAAACCAAATATTACTAATGCTGGTAATTATATTCTTTAACACTTAAAAATTTCCTTTCAACTTGTAGAAATAGCAAAATGCTATATCTAAAACATCGCATGCGGTTCTTTTTTATTATCGTCCACATAAAAGTCTTAAATGGTCACACTAAGTTGATAGACTGCATCAATTGATATTTTCTGTAAAAAATAATATAATATATTGCGTCAATGAAGCTATTTATTAAATGAGCCACGGATAGCGCAATTAGTTGATGTCTGTTTAGTGACAATAATCCCAGGTTCAATTCATTCGACCACTCAGTTTTCTGGTATGTAGACACTAGGCAAGGAAGCATCCTGCCGATGCAATGGCTACTACAGCTATCTATGGTGAGTGTGCAAACTATAGCCATGCTGGTTTAGAAATTTGTTAGCCAACCAGGCTCCGAACTGAATGTAGATATCCAAGTCAAAGCAGAAACAGGTGGGCTTCTGGTTCAAAGCGAGTTAAATGGACTTGGACTGATCATAAGAACCTCATGCAGTGCTGGTGTATAAGTAACCTTAAGATATGGACTGTATGTTAAATTTGCTATAACTCATGATAAAGATTTTTCATGAATGTGTTAAAAAACTGACCTCAGCTTGCAAGTGCAGCTACCACATGCAAATTCACTAAACTGTTTGACCTAATTTTCTTGCTAGCTATTACATCGGCATTAGCATTTGGTGCAAACATGAGAGTGAAATGTTGACTACTGGTAATACATGTCTTGAATGCTTTTACTCTTAGCAAAACCAACAACTAAAAATAGTCAGAATTGTATTATATTGTAATTATCATAGTTGGTGTGGGCATAAACGCTTGTTCCATTAAAACTTCTATTGTTTGGAAACAGTGACTAGCCTGACAGGAATGTCTGATAATTAAATGGGATCACATTGCCAAATGATAGGTAGATGACAATAAATATTCGGAAGTCAGTCATTAAATAATCATACAAATTAAGAAGCTGCACGCTCAGAATATTATTCTCTTAAGCAGCAATATAATTAAGAATAGCTTTATCCTGTCATTTCCTGTTAAAAATGAAAAGTAGTAAATGTATTTGCAGATACAATGTATATTTTGGCAGAACCAAAATTGAGTAGCACTTTCAAAAAAGAATGTTATAATCTAATAAATATATATTGATATATATTTCAATAGGATATTTTCTATAGGATGTTTCGAGAGGAAAGTTGAAAAAACGCGAGCACAGATATGATGTTCTTAAAATATACAATATATGTGCAAAAAACATCACTAGTTGATATCAGCTATTGTGTTCAAGTTGCAGTGTTATGCATTTCTATTTTATCCACCTCAGCAGCTATAGACGCCATAATCATACTTTTACTCGCTCTGAGTGTTTCGACTAGAATCAAGTTTTTTGATTTCAATCTTACAACTTTCTGGCAATCAGCTCACTTTAAATCCCATGACATTCTAAAAAAATCCCATGCTTTTTGATAATACCTACTGAATTTTTTAAGTTTATATAATATGTTTTTAACAATGTTTTAGTAATCTTTAAGTTGATAAATTTATAAAAATCTTTAGTTTTAAGTAAAAGTTAAAGTGACGCTGAAAGGATTTCAAAGCTTGCATCAGTTTATACAAATATTGCCATTTTTTAGTTGATTCTTTAGCAATTATTGTGGTGTAATAAGAACAAAAACAGTTTGGTAGAAAACAAACCCTTGTGATGCAAGCTGTGGCATTCGTCATTTTGTGTGTAATTTTCCATTTTTTACCAAACACAGACATTTGACATATGATGCCATTGCTGAAGATCAGCTAATGCATAAACATGAGACAAAAACACTTTTGCTGGCTGCTGTTCTTATACACTTTTCCTATTTAGTCCACTAACATGGCAGACATTTATAATGCATGGTTGATGAGGATTACTGATTTGCTGAAAAAATCTGTTCCATTCCCTGCTTTCCAACAAGCGGTTTCAACATATACCTTGTGAGTTTGCTAGCAAAAAACTTTTCTTTCACACAATTAGGAAGTTATCTTTATAAGTTAGCCTTGCTTTGAAGGTATATATTTAAAACCTACTATCTGTAGCTTTGCTTTTATGAATGGGGATTTTGAATGAACGATTTTTAAATCTTTTCGTTTGAAAAACAAGTGGGTTCATTACAATTATATTGCATCACAAGTGTTTTAAGCCAATATTTTGCAGAAATTCCAAAAGCAAACATTTAATCAAATAGTCTCACAGTTTGAATAAAACTGATAAAAGCTGGTAGTTAGTTAAAGTTACAAAAAAAAAACTAGCAAACACCATTTTACAATTTTGTTTTTACTGTTATTGTTACCACCTGTTGCGCTTTTAGCTAACCATTAAACAATGTGTCAAAAATTGACTTTAGTAGCCAATATGCACTAAAAATTTAGTTTTTAAAAATTTGAGCAAAATTTTTAGTTTAAGTATATGAAATTATGAAACTATACGTTTAAAATCATGTATTCACATTGACTGAACCTCTACCACTGTAGGCACTTCTATTTACTGGTTTTCTGAACATTGGTGAATGTTTTTAGAAAGATTCTACTATTGTTCAACCTCATTTATGGGACAGGCTTACAATGGGAAGTAAAAATTTACTATCAACAGTTTTTTGACTGCGATAACTGGAATAACATTAGACTAAAATAAACAAATTGTGCCGAATTTGTATTTTAAAGTGTCCGGAATCGTTTTAATCAGATTTTCATTTTCCAATGTAATTTTTTTAAAATTTACATAAAGATTTAAGCATCAATCATGATTAAAGCTTTAATCATCATTTCAGATGTCAAACTCCATTCACCTCTACAGATGTTGTCTTCAAAAGATGTACATGGACCGATTACATCGTGCACTGTGCACACCATCCAAACAATGGTAATGTAGATATTATATTAAAAAAATGTGAATATATATGTACTAGCTGCATTACCCGTCTACAGGAATAGATTCACACGCAGCATAAGGTTTATTGAGAGTTGTCTTTCATACTGTAAAACAACTCCAAATATGCAGTTACATCTCCATCTCTCCCTCTTTCCCCTCTCTCCTTCTCCCTCTCTCTCCTCTCTCTCTCTCTCTCCCTCCCTCTCTCTCTCCCCCCTCTCTCCTCCTCGCTCTCCCTCTCTCTCTCCTTCTCTCCCTCTTTCCCCTCTCTCCGTCTCTCCCCTCTCTCCCTCCCTCCCTCTTCCCTCTCTCCCTCTCTCTCCCTCTCTCCGTCTCTCCCCTCTCTCTCCCTCTCTCTCCCCTCTCTCTCTCTTCCCTCTCTCTCCCCCCTCCCTCTCCCTCTCTCTCTCCTCTCCGTCTCTCCCTACCCTCTCTCTTTCTCCCTCCCTCCCCTCTCTCTCTCTCCCTCTTTCTCTCCCTCTCTCTCTCCCTCTCTCTCTCTCTCCCTCTCCTCCTCGCTCTCCCTCTCTCTCTTTCCCTTTCTCTCCCTCTCTCTCTCCCTTAGTTCAACGCAACACATGCTGATAGACAACATTTTTGGTTTTTCTGTCGAGCGTATGAAGAAACAGTTTTCGGCGTGTGCCTACTTTTGAGCAGGCGACGTATAGCTGGTCATGGCTGATGCAGGGTGACAGTAAGTCGATAGCAGCTGCTCTCTTTCTTTTCACAATAGCATATCACAACGCTCGGAGTACTCGTGAAAGTTCTGTAATAGTAAGTTACAGTAGGCCTACTCGTAGCTGGGAAAAAATTAGTAACTCGGCTGCTGAAGGAAATGAACATGACCCACTATCACGAACAGCGGCAAATCCAACGTTATTAAGTAGTGGAGATAAGAGAATTTAAATATCTACTATATGTAAATGTATGTAAATATAAGATAGTGGAGAATAACTAATACTTGCAATCTTACACGATAAATCTTACAGCGATCTTACAAATGTTTGTTGTAAAATGTGAAAATAATTACGAAAAACCAACTGGTTAGAATTAACAGGAAAGGTGTGTAAGCTTTCTTTTGGGCGATTTTAGGTGTTAGATGAATAATATTTCAAAATATACTGTTTTAGTTTGTAGATACCAAATGCATTCAAAGCCTTCCCCTTCAAACAGCAACAGCAATCACCTTCGAATGAGAAGCAGAGTGGATGGAACGAATTTGCTAGACAAGCTCTGGAAAATGTGACGAAGGATAGATGCCATATGGAAAGAATGTCTGTAAATAGAACCCGACAATACATAAAGAGTAAGCCACATCCATGGCGCGTTAAGATCTAGCATCGAACAGAAGTCAGTGGCATTTTGCATGACTGGAGTATACCAGGGTGGTGATTGTAAACGGACGGAGTTGGGCTAAGAAGCTAATGTTGTGCTCAAGCTAACATCTACTCTACAAAATAACTGGAGATACAAAATTGTTGGAGGCAACTTGTTTATTGCTATTCCCTTCATCTCTGAGCTAAATAAAACTGGGATGTTCTATACAGATACTGTTTGAACCAACAGGGTTCAAGAATGCATGCTCAATAATGCAAAAGTCCTCAAACGAGATAGTAAAGGATCTTATGACAGCTATGTAAAGGAGGTCAACAATGTGGTTGCTGTCAAATAGCGTGACAACAAAGATATCACCGTTCTCTCCTCATTGACTGGTGTACAGCCCTTTGCTCAAGCCAAACGGTGGGACAAGTCGTCAAAAGAGCATCGTTTCTATAACATGCCTGCTGTTATACAACCACATAAAATATGGGAGGCAGTGATTTGTAAGATTTATTTTTAGCAGAGTATCGCTTTGCCATGAAGAGCCGGTGATGATATTTGTACCTGTAACGACATTTGTAATGGTAGCCAAAATCAACACTTGGAATATCTACAGAAGTGATAGCGCCTTCTCAAGCTACCATAAATAAAGTACTAAATAGAAGAAAATTTCAAGCTGAAGTTGCCGACAGTCTCATCCATGTCAATGGTGCTGCCAAACAAAGACGACCAGCTGCAGCAGGGGATGCTAGTCTATGCCTTACACCAGCTAAAATAATTGGAAGAGGTCCGTGCAATGTTCACTATGACAATTTTGCTCATTGGCCAATAAAGGCTCCAAAGCGAAGTCACAGCAAGCTGTTCAAGAAAATAACTACCACAAAATGTGAAATAGTCTCTGCTTTCTTGATGAACGAAATTATTTTCGTACCTATCATTGCAAGCGAATGGAGAGCTAGAGTTACTTTGGAACAGTTGATATTGCTCCAGGATTTAGTCCATTTGTACTAAACAGTGATGTAAACTTATATGCTTGTGTTATATATATATAAATATATATATATATATATATATATATATTTATATATGTATATAAATATGTATGCATATATATACAATATATACATATATAGATGTATGCGTATATGTATGTATATATACAATATATATATATATATATATATATATATATATATATATATATATATACTGAATGTATATATATACAATATATGTACTATTTATATGTATATGTATGTATCTGTATACATGTATATAAGTACATTTACCATTTATTTATTCAAATAAACATATTTTACTGGCTCAAATACTTCATAACACTATTGTCTAATGCGTAATGTATATAGGTAACAATAAAGCCCAATGTTGCGTGAGTGCAACATTTAATATCTCAGGTCAGGGTCGTTGTAGAGAATAAAAAAATTAGAAAAACACTCATACATATATCTAGAAACTATCAAAAAAGTTTGAAATTTTTTAGAGCAAATTTTCTGTGTATGGGCCTCAGAGGGTTAACCTACATTGAAAGTGATAAAACCAACATACAGAAAACCAACATTGGTTTTCAAAAACAATGAAAACAGTATTTCTTACAAACCGCTAGTTGTACAGAAAAGAATGTATTATTTTGGACCCCAGCCATTTAACAGCTGCTGTTAAAAACCACAGTGGTTCAATAACATTTCAGTGAGTTATTTTATTATTGAATAATTTAGAATCATTTTATGGAATTAAATGCATAACAAGGACATATAGTATTTTAGAATTTGGCTGTTCATATTGTTATTGTATACTAGTTTATTTTTCAGCAAGCTATGGTAATACAAATAAAACAGCTGAATAACCTGTTTGCTGCTAAATATTTAAAATGTTTCATATTATTAAATCGATATATCGCAAAACATTTAATACTACTGAAATAATCCAGAAAGGGCATAGTGAGCTTCACACTCATGAAACTAGTTCTCACTATCAATCAATTTATCAACACGGTGAACCATGCAACAGTGTTAATGTGTTTGACTACAATCATTATTATATTAGGACTTGTCTGTCCGTATAACAGCGCCACGGTTGGGAGATCAAAAAATGATATCATTGAGCAGAACTCATACTCATCACTTTCATTTTTGCAGAGAAAAACTATCAGCGATGTGGAATAGTTCTACATATAGCTTTTGCAACGAACGATCTCTCACAACATCGTTTACTGCGAGGGTTTTAGTAAATATCTATGGGGCACATAAGTAATGCATTTTGGCAATGTTGGTAACCAAGCGTTTATGTACATGTGCCTAAAATTTGAAGTGAAAGCTCCTTGAAACTTAATTTTTTGCCAAGTGAAATTTTCAGGGTTTTATCAAATTTCCCTATATGTAAAAAGTAATTCTATTTAGTTTCATTAACCTTTCAAATCCTTATGGTCTGAACTCTGGCGTTGCGTAGCGTGTGCCAAAACCCCTAAATACCAAAATACAGACATTCATATGACTCGGTTTGCAATAGCTGTTTCAAAGTAACAATGCAAATCAATCAAAATAATCATCAAACCGGAGGTTTCACTTTCATTTTTACCAATTTTTAAATATTTTTATCTATTTTGTTCGTGATGATAACAATTTTATTGGAATGTTGTTGCGAAAAAAATTGATGTTATTTGGTTGGTTATTAGATGATAGATTATTGTGATGCAGAAAAAGAACTATATGATACTAAATATAATTCTCCAGATCATTTTGAGTGATAAAGTTATGATTATCGCGTGCTCGATAAATGTTGGGATAGTGTAAAGATTTTTCCAGGTTTTTGAAATCGTACAAATTTTTTTGGTTTTAGCCCAAAGCACTGTGAAACACTTTGTCTTTTTATTAGGTGACACTTGTTGTATGTTGCGAGAATACTTTTACCAGTATTTTATCAAGTAGCTTTGTATTATAAGCATAATATTATTTAAATATATCTAAGAAAAATTTAAAAACTTCTGATAATAATAAAATCTGACTAGGTATACCAACAGTCATTAACAATTACGGACTAGACTCAAAAGGTTAAGATTTCAGCAAATGTTAGCAGTCAAGAAGCCACATTTTTTAACCTACTTTAGAAGTGAGCTATAATCCTAATTAGCTAGGGGAAGAGTAGGATAGATGGTCCCAGAACACATATAGAACACCCCTTATTGCAGGAGTTGTGTTATCTGTGAATGTTTTCCACTGCCATAATCTTTTCAGCCAATCAACCAAGAGCCCACGGTTGCCAGTTTTAACATTTTTCAACATTCATGCAAAGAGCTGCAGTGGATGCCTTATGATTGCAAACTCTGACTATTTCTAGTAATTCAGTGCTGGTTGGGTCTTTATAATTACTAAATATATGTTATGGACTTTAATTTTATATCAAAGTTGAACATTAAATGAGCTAATCAATGCACTTTGACAAACATTTAAAACTTTTTAATCCCAAAATTATCAAATTACTAATGTTTTGACTGAGGATACATGAGTCATGCCATGGTAGGATAGGTGAACCGGGCGGTCCAAGTATCCTACATGAATGCAAATATATACCTGGAGAATTGGGAAGGTGGTCCATCTATCTTATTTTTAGATTATTCCAGATATTCATACCACAATTTTACAAAAAGAAAACAAACAAAGAAGCGATACTCAAGGATGTGATGAGAAAAGCTTTCAAGGAAGTAGTAGAGGATAAGAATGTTCTGAATATCCAAATATCCTAGGGTTATTATAGCCCTAGGATAATAATATCCTATTATAACTTAGCTGTTCAAATGAAAAATTGTGAGAACAGATTACCTGCTTGATGTCTGTGATAGTCATATTCTATAAGCAGCGGAAGCCAATGTTTTCCTTTCTTCTCTAAACTTGTAAACAACATTTGATAAAAGAATTCACCATCTTATGAACTTCATTGTAGAAACATAGACAACTGGAGAAAGTTGTCTTTAGCGAGCATATCTTACCTCTTTATAACTAAAAGTACAAATATTGCTTATACGTCTCACATTTGTTACTGGTTTGCATTAAAGATGGACGCGCACAAATTTTTAGTGAATTTTATTACAAAGTACCAGTGTTTGTAAATTATTTGAGATTGTTTTACTATTTTTGAGGTGAGCTGGCTGCCAATATGTTTCTATTTTAAAATTTACAATATTTGGTGTTAGATGAAATGCTCAGAATAAAAAGATGTTTAAAAGGATGTCACTAAATGATGTCATTGCTACGGTTGATATCGATCATCGTATTTAAGTTACAGTGCTATGCAATTCTCTTCTGGCAGTTTATTTACACCAATAGGTGTCATAATGGCATTTTAACTTGATCTGAGCATTTTTGAGCAAGGCCAAGCTTTATCGTGTTTAATATTAAAGAATCCTGGCAATCTGATCTCTTCAAGCGTCACAGAAAAAAAATACTAATAATTTTTGATGAAATTTACCAGACTTGTGTGCAAGTTGATGCTTAATGTTGCTTTCAATAAAAAGTACGCAATAACAATATTTGAAGAGACTATAGCAAATTATCTAAATCTACATTTGATTTCTGCCTCAAAACACATCTAGCAAATCTGTTCCTTTGCCATGGGGAACATACATATCGGAACAATCATTCCATTCCAAATTATAAGATGGTCTCCCGCATGCATTTATCAAAGCTTTACAAAACATGTGATGCTCGAATCTTCTTATATAATACTACTAACACAGTGAAACTGTGTTATTTTCAGATTAGGCCTGATCAGACTTTCCTGTTGAAGAGACAATAATATAATATTATGCATTATTATTAATGGTTGAAGGAATTTTTGCCACTTGCATAGCAGCGCCATTGTAAAGATGTGAGTTTTTTTTACAATGGAAATGAAGATATACACTTACGCACAATGTAGTTTTATAAACAAACATGAAAGTTAATCAATACTTTCATAGATGGCTGATGCAAGAGTTTTCTAATTTTGATAATAATTCACTTTCCATGACTGTGTAAATATCCAATATACTCATTTATAGCTCGGAGTTGCAGATGAAGTATATTAGCAGTATTTATGTTTCTCATCTTTAAGAGCCACCAGGTCTATCTCTATTTTCAAAAATGCTAGCTTAGCACAATGATATAGCTTAGCTAGGCATTGCTATATTCAAGGTAGTGTATTTTTCCTTTCATGAATTACATACGAATAATCTGTAGTTTAATAGGTTTTGTGTCATGGCTGCTTCCTCTATGCGACTAAAGTTAAGCTGTTAATCAATCAGAATGATTTGCCGGAGTTTTGCTCATTCTAAGAGAGTGGGAGTTGGAGTTTTTTTTGGTATGTTTACAGTTTTGACAAAGATTTTATGACAAAATAAAATAAATTCGACTATACAAAGTGGCTCGCTTTCTTAGTCATTGAAATACAAAATCAATATTCATTCCATTGGCTGGTATTTTTGGTGAAATTAACATTGCAGTATATGATTGGTCATTTCCAACTGGTATTATATCAATAAAAATTTGTCAAAAACGAGCCATCATAGCATGCAGTATTTTGCTGATCTTGTGTCAGCAACTGGTGCAAAGCCATTTCTACTACTACAGTTTGTTTTATAACAAACATATGTTATTAGAGAAGCAACTGCGATGAAATTTTCTGGAGTGAACACACTTTAATGGCTACCTATAGCCCAAATATATTGTATCTTGTTCTGAAGTTATTCAGTCTATTCATAATACAAGTTAAAGTGCTTTAGATAAAGCTAAGTCTTACAGTCCTACAGTCATTTAACATACTAGAAATTCTCCTGTCATACAGCCCACGACCAAAGTGATATTAGAAAAAAAGGGTACTGATGGTTGAAATATGCAATATTACTAGTCAAATGGCACTACAGTGCAATAGAATAACTGCAATGGTAGCTGTAATGTACTGGGTGTGGGTGTTATTATATACAACAAACGGCAATAATGAAAGGAAAAGATTATGTTTATATCTCTCCCTCGCAATAGGAGAAATGCAATATTAGAAGTAAAATGCACTGATATTATTAGAATAACCAATATTATTAATATAGTAATACAATAATAATAGAAAACCAATGCACAATTTTGTTTACATTTTAAAACGTCATGGCTAACAATATCAAGAAGTTGGGACATTTATATAGAGTTTTAAAAAATCTATCTAACAAAACTATTTAGAAAAAATAATAATAGTAACATATTGCTCAACATCGGTCACTATATACTTCGATCTTGTAAATTCGAATGCTTATTCTTATAATTAAATCTTATAAAATTAAACAATTATTCTTATAACTAAATATTGTAATAATCTCATAAGAATAGTTAAAAGAAATATCACCGTTTTTCCTTTACTTTCACTGTTTTGGACATCAGTTGGAGTACTAAAGTACTCATAAGTGTCCAAAATGTCAGTTACTTTGAAATCGGCAAAAAAGAAACCATTATATTTCAGATTTTACGATCATATTATATTTTATATTAAACAATGCTGTAGACTGGTGAAATGTGCATGTTTTTTTGTGTGAAATGCTGACAACTTAATGGTTCTATTTTCGAGAGTTTGCGACGCCCGTTTATGAATAATTTTCGTGAGTTGTTTGCACAAATGCATTTATCATAGATCTCCCAAACAATCCCTTCACAATCCCTTCCCTTTGGTCATGGGACTATATATAGTCTAATAAAATGTACTAATAAACTATATATGACATAGTATTATGTGCTTTCTCACCCAAAAATTTATGTCATTTTTTGGCCATGAAACTAAATTTAAGATAAAATATTTAAAAGAAAGTCTGTTTAAAACTGGATTCACATCTTTCAGTCAGCATAATTTATTAAACTCAAATAAAACAGCTCAAGTAGTAAACTATCTCAAAATTGTTTTCAAAAAGAATCTAGACTTGATTTAAAACTTGTTAATGTGAACTGAATGCTTTTTACTTTGTACAGCAGATTATTAAAAGTTTACTTGCAGCAAAATTCACATTACAGTTATTTGGTATCAAAAGATTCACCAAGTCTTACTCTGCTGTGTTGTGGGTAGGAGTGTGTGGAAATGAGAACACAAGCTCTTAAAAGATCAAAAATGAACAGTTAATCGCAGCCATCCCAAAAACGCCATAGATTAGAGTCTCTTTCCAAAACGGATGTAATGGCTGAACATAGCTGAACAAGATGGCTTCTGTTTGCACTTTCATCCAACATCATTTGTCAAAATATTTTCACAAATATATGTTCTTTTCACATTCAAAAAATTATGTCCATTGTCCTTAGGCGTCTATGTCATCATCATTGTAAGGCTGTCATTTTGAGCATTGATATCTCAAAACGCGCCGTAAAGCTTCTGTTTAATTTTTTAACAATAGTTTGAAGGAGTGCATATTATCTTCTAATAAACATGATGAGCATGTTTGCCACCTGTGATAATAAAAACATGCTGCAAAAATTATTCGTGCTGTTTGGCAGGAAGTATGGTTCACGTGATCAGATTACGAATAGACGATTAGACCAAGTCGAAACAAAACTTTAAAGTAACGAGCATCTAAATTTGATATGAACTTTCCTGTAGAACCCGAGGTGTTTGTAATAAACTAGCGCTACGAGAAGTTTTGTATTCAGTTTTTTATTGGCCTTTCAATTCACGTGTCAGAACGATAACCAATTGGCTTGAGTATGTCAGAGAAGTAAATTGATTTTAACCTACAGTGTTTTCATGATGGTGCTGATTAACTGCTTGGTTTTGAGCTTTTAAGAGCTTGTAATTACATTTCCACATATTTTGAACCATCAACCCAGCAGAGTAAGACATGGTATATCTTTTGATACCAAATAACCGTAACGGGAATCTTGTTGCAAATCAACTTTTAAGCTGTAAAAATTTATGCAAACTAGTGTTTTGACAGTTTAGTACGGTGTAAGAGCTTGACAGGTTCAATAATAAAGCACAGCAAGTAACTATGCTCACAACTATCCTAAACTAAATTGGTAGGCTGTCGATTAGAGTTAGAGTGTCAGATTCCTATGCCAAATGTCACGACTTTATATCTTGAACGAAACTGTTTTTTTCTGAAAATGTTACCCTGACAATAGATGGCTAGACATGAGTCTTATTGTAGCAAAGACGTTTATCATAGATGCTAACCATAATTCACAAAAAGTTACAGGTTTTAGGACATCAAATCAACTAACTCGCAGAGGTATTTTATAGTTAAAATTATTGATGCAGGCAGTAGATTCAAAAACTCGGTTCAAGTTACAAAGCTAATGTGTTTCCTGCAGACGCAACAACCTACAGAAGAGCTTGTTGACTTCACAGTTTTTATTATGACAAACAAAAACTTATTTAATGCCTGGTAAAACAAATATAATTATCATAAAGAATATTTTCTAAACAATGCTTTATGTATAGGTACTTCAATATAGGTACTTCAAAGCAATGTATAACTGTTTTAATTGTATGTATAAATAATTAATTGGAAAAAGATAGAATTCCTTGTCATGCTAATGACACTGGACTTTTTAAGATTCCTTATACAACACAAGCCAGAAAATTGAAAGTGATAAACATCTTCCTATTTAGTTCCTTGCACTAGTCCCAATGCTGGCTTACATAATGTAGCTTAAATGTAACGAAGCAAGGGAGCAAGGAGAATATTATCCACACTGTGACTTGAAAAAATAGATTAAAACAATTGCTCCAGGTGACCATCATTGATACGATGGGGTAGTCAGCAGTGCTTAACCTTTAATTTTGCAAACCTATGTGCTTCAATCGCATCATAAGGAATCTTGGAAAAACATGAATATCATGTGTGTGTGCGTATTGGTAGGTAGATGGGTAAGTGAGCGTGTGCACGCTTGCGCATGTGCATACGTGTGTATGTGTGTAGTGTGGTGTGGTGCTTGTGTGTGTTGGTTTGAGTATAATTTATAAGTAAAGCATACAAAACAACTATTATGTACAAAAATAAAGCAAAATAGGCTTTCCGATAGCTCAAAAATAGCAGCAAGACAGTTCGCAAAATAGTGGACACAGTTATGGAATTTGAATTTGGTATGTTTTCCTAGGTGATTTGATTGCTAGTGTGTTTCAAGATTAAAATCAGCAAAGTTTGATTTCTGCTAAAAGGCTCAGAAGGACATTACATGCTCAGACTTCCCCCATGATGACATCAATATTATGCAGTAACGTAATGGCATAACAAAATCTCACGTCAAAGGAAGTAAACGGGCTATCACCTGAATAGCATATCATAGGTGACAATGCTATAAAAAAGACGCTGAGCATCTAGTCATGGCTGTTATATAATGGTACAGGCTTAGATTGTGACTTGTCTAGCTCAGGTGACCAAGCTCATTAATAAATTATCTCAAAAACAATAGCCAATTATATCAAACATGTTTAGAATAACATAGAATCAATAGATGCACCATGAATACTTGCAAGTCATTTCAACTAATAATTTTGTAAAAAGATTGGCAGCGTGATCTCGTGACACGGAGTACAATTTCTGGCAAAATGCTAATATTATAAAAAAAATGCTTGTCAAATGTTGTAATTGTTAAGCAACATGCAACACCCATCATAAAGCGTGCATATACTAATTCACATAGAGTGTTCCGCTGGTTGCGTCAGCAAAGCGCAGGCAATGGGTGGTTTCAAAGACTGATGTGTAGGTCTACATCGGAAAAGATAAAACCAGCACAACTGACAACTTTGATTGATTGAAGCAGTTATTTATAGAAATCATTGTTCAATTTTACTTACTACCAGCATAAAAATTTGTGTACATGATTGATTTTTGAATGACAATAAAAACAGCGTTCTAACAGGCCTTTGAACAATGTGAATATATTACTTGGTGTTTTTATTTCCTATGACAGCTACTATTACAAATTAGAATGCTTATAGAAGATTTCAAAAAAATATTTTTGATAAGTAACCACGTTAGAATTATTCTGTCTAGTTCAATGTATGCCATAAAATTGGAGTAATGTTTGTTGTCAGGTGTCTTCATTTTTAGTGTGTAACAGTTTTGTTCTTTTGCAAAATATAGCAACACAAATAAAATATCTGCACAAATTTTCCTGATATCTCATATTCATTATGATCTATATTAGCAAACATGTATATGACAGATACTTAGGTTTATCGTATTAAAATACAGCCGGTACATCAAAAGCTTAGATCGATGGAGGTCAATTCACATCAGCCAATCAATTTCTCAACATGATGAATTGTTCTCAAGTCATAGTGTGTTCAACTACAATTTTTATTATGATGAGCTATGTAGTAGGCCAAAATGAACCGTGTCGGTTTCTCAATAGGAAGCCACAATTTGAAATTGATTAAAAAGATCGCCTTGCTCAGGATTTACACTTGCAACTTTCAGCTTTTTAGACAAAAACTTGAAAACCTGCTTTATTCAAATAACTTCTGGTACTATGGAATAATTACTCATATAATTTTCAACGTAATCAACTCGATGTAAGATTTTGAGGTAGTGGTGAAAGGATAAATAACTTAACTGCAATGAGTCATTTTGCAGTAACCGTTAGCTTCCCAATAAAGTGAATACAATAGTAGATACAATAGTAAACACAATAGTAGATACAATAGTAGATGAATTAGAGTTGCTTCCACTTATTGGATGACATGACTCTTTCATAGTATGCCGTGTCAATTATTCTTCTAGTTTGAAAATCTGGCTCAAGGGTGATGAAAAACCATATTAATGTGACCTAATTTGAGCAAAGCTAAAGTTGTTAACTTTTTCAGTGTCTGAAGTTAATCAACTTTTATACATATATACATGTAAATAATAAGAGTTCATATATGATGTATACATAGTCACTCACTATGTAATCCTAATACAGATTAAGGGTTTCTCAGAGTTATTCATGTCAAAGCACACAGGTGTATAATGAGCTTTCTGCTAAAAGTAATGTAATTATTGCAGAATGCATGTACATGTAAAAAAGTATCGCTGATATCAAGTACTGCAGCCATCGTTTTACCAAAATGTTTCAAATTTTGTGTTGCAAATCATGCTTTGTTGATGTTCTGAGGGAATCAACTTGTCAGATACAAATAAATAGCATTTACTAATTATTGCAATTAGTTGCGTTGAAAGTGCATATTTACAAATAGATTATACTTTGTGCATATTTTATTGTGACATTTTTGAAGTTTGTATGTATGAATATATTCTTATACCGCTATAAAAGTTTTTATTTTCTAAACACTGTTAACCAATTCATATTGTGTTATGCGCAAGAATGATAACTCACTCTTTCACACTTTTGTATTTTATGCAATAAAGAGTGTTTGTTTCAGGTTTGCTACAACAAGCAATAGTATTATTTCTGTTCAAACTAAGAAGCCAAGCTTTTCATCAAAAGCTGTGAGATTATTTTTCACTTCAGCTAATATAAGCAGTTTATAGTCAAACAATGATCATTAGCTAGTTTGTGAGGATCACTTGAGAGTGAGAACACCTGCATTAACAGTAAGTTTATTTTGCTACTACATGTAATTTTGAACTTTTTTAATGACTTTTTGTACGCACGCTAAAATGAGCTTAATTGATGTTTTCCAGCAACAGCTAGTTATCTATCACAACAGCTAATATATCTCACCTTCTCGGACCAGTTGTACTAGTATTTAGAGTGGATCTCCCAACTATTGTGGGTGTTGGTACCATATATGTATGTTCAGTTTCAACTAATGCATTTGCCTGTTTTTTTGTTTTTTCATTATCACCCTGTATATTTTCTTAACATTTGTGTACATCATTTTTCTGTATACAGGGCACAATTAAACAGATAAAGCAAATCTCAACCTTGGAGAACACCTATTTATTGTCGCCATCCACACGTCCCGAACCAGATACTGGAACAGTGTTCCAACTCAATATATTGTGTTATTTTAAGAGCTGAATTGTCAATGCAACATGTTTAGTGAGAAGAAGGAAACGCTCTGCAGCATGTATTAAGCTTGCGATACAACGATTCTTGGCTGATTTTAAGAACATGGCCTAAAAGAAATAATTATGATATGATGAAATGGTCAAAAATAGCAGAATCTAATTGGATAATATTGTTGTGAGTTTGTATTAGGTGGTTTCCACTGAACCATATACAGCATTTCTGGGAATTACAAAAAAACTCAAAATAACAGTAAGTTGTGAAGACTCCATATTTGAAATTGTTTTCATTATGGAAGCCAGTTTAGCATGATCATAACACAGAAACATAGCTCACTAAAATAGAAATAATTATGCTTATCCGCTGAACCATACTGCATAAATCTACATGTACTTATTATATATGCTTTTGTGCACTTGCGAATGCTTTGTAAGTTATAAGCTCAAACATATTTTTAACATATGTAAGGTAATGTAGGTTAAACTTACTTTTAGAAATAACAAAATATGTAAGATGGATATGATATCAAAAACATCTTAATGCTTATTGATTCCAGAGTATAATATACTACCAGTATGCCTGGTTTCCTTTTATCAGATAGCTCATAGCAGAGTGTTTACAAAAAGGTTCTCGTAAACCAAACTGAGTTTTCAATCTAAGTATTTCAGTAACCTGAAAGAAGGCATGAATTATACGCTTATGAAATTTAATATAAATCTAAATATTTAAATTTAAATATAAATCATTACTATAATAACAGCCGTATCCGTTTGTCTGCCCAAAATCATGGTTGGAGGTTGTAAACATTGCTACGTGTGAGATTCAAACTCTAAAAATTCAGCTTCGCCAATTAATACTTTAAACCTTCACCAATTGATAATTTTCCCATATGTGTAATGAATTGTACAGATTCTAATTACATCATCATACATTATAAAGATCTAGCCTTCCAGGTAAGTTACTCATATCCACCAGTTAATTACTCTATTATCCGTGCAACACCGGGCATTTGACTATTAAATGTGTATACCTCTCTATCTGTTGTTTACAAAACCCTTGATATAAATTTGTTAAGCATATATATTTTTAGTGCTTCACTTCAGAACAAAATTGCCGAAGTACTCAACTGTTTTTTTATTGTTATAATACAAGTCTATTCTAACTATTTTTTTTTGTTTTTGCAGATTGTTTTCCTTCTAAAAAGTTGCTGTTCAAATCTGTTTTCACAATTTTCAGAACACTTCACATGTTTTTTGTCAGGTTGACCCTTATGAATAAGTTAAATTTGGTAATGATAATACGAGTTACATTTGCATGTGTTGCATTTCATCAAAAAAAGTAACGATAGCAATATTAAAATTGTAAAAGTTGTTTGGAAGCCTTCTCAACGATGTTATGCCTTCTCAAACGCATTTTATTTATATCCGAATTCTATAGCCACCATAGCATACTATAGTTCATATGTTCACCAGTTCATCCATTCGTTGTTTTGAAGAAACGCTTGAAGTTTTGGAAAACTATTGCTTTCAACATGTTTAAGCTGTCAGATTTTTTACTTCAAGCACCAAAACATCAGCATCTGCATCAACCAACTATATTATGCCACACTTCATAATAATGGTACAGTTTGTTATGATACGCGATGGTCTTATATGATGAGCTGATCCGCCAGGGTACGAACTAGAAATAACTTATGTTTAGTTTTCTGCTTGTGGATCATATCTTATTAAACATTTTTCTTATTTCCCAAAGCTTAAGAAACAAGCGGTAATTTGGACGGTTTTAAAAAAGTCACTGCAACCACAAGTTTGGTAATCCCTTTGCTTGTTACAAGGAATTCAAAATTTTCTATATGCTTTGTGGTAAAACCACTAAGTCGAGTTACCCAGACGGTAGAAGAAAAACTTTTTCCTCTGTAGTATTGCCTATTGGCTTAGTGAAGCTTGGTATAATGGCATTTTCTCAATAAAAACTCAGAAGTGTTTAATGGTAACCATGTTTTACCCCCAGTTTGTCAAATCTGACATGCAACTCATAATCGAAGTGCTCTGCAAAAACAGGTGATTTGTCAACTATTACATGCCGAGGCATTGTGTGTCAACCAAAGATGCATTGTGACGATACTGTAGGATGTAAAGACACAAACAATTAATACTGAAATCATATCTGACGTCTTTGGCTGAAAGCTAATAAAAGGCTCTGAGTCACCTTATTTGCAAAAATATTCAATTTAATGTAAAAAGAAATGGTTTGTTCTTTCAAGTGTATATCTGAATTAGAATTTATCTCTACAAACGAGAGTTTTGATAATAAATTTTTTTTAAACTATAACTTATCAAAAGTTACTGTTATTCTTAATAAATCTAATTTTGTCATTGTGTGTACGCTCGCGTGTCTGTTAGCCTGTGTCACCATTACGCATTTCTATATTTTTGACTAATTCTGTACAGATGTCACACGCATATACTCCATGCCTTCCACCAGGTCATAAATATTTGGATTTAGAACTTTATTTAGTTTCTGAAAACCAGCTTCGTAAACACGCATCTGATTAGAAACTCAAAAATAAGCCTTAGTATGAATTACAAAAAAACTTACTTTGGTGAACGCATCCATGAATTGGTATCAAAAAGTCATTGTAGCATTTTGTGTTAATTATCTACGCCGATGCTGTGGGCTGTCGGCTTAAAAATAAAGTGCCTCCAGACAATGTCTGGCATATACTATTGGTTGAAAATATGAATAAATAGAAATAATGAATATCATCTTGCATAATATTTTGGTTAGTTTTTTAACCATTTAAACATTTAATTTAAATTTAAAAGAATATGGACGTTTTTAGATGTTTCTTAAATTTTCTTTGCTCAGTTTACGTAAAAGGTAAGTTTAGTTAATGACATGTAATCTCAATCGTAATGTAGGATGTCTGCATCTGACTGCAATTATGGGCGTTCATAGCTTTCAAAATTATTTCTTAGCGTAAACAGTTTAATGGTATTTTATAGCATAATACATAATACATAATCAATACATTATTAGCCAATTTCACAACTCAACGAGTTTGCACAATCTGACAGTTCACTATTCAACTTGTCTACGTTAATACTTTGACTAGCTGATGTTTCATCAAGTTAATCGAAACTCTGAATCTAAAACATGGAATCAAAATAAAATGACTGCAAGTTGATTTTTTTCTGATCGGTATTAACATCACTTTGCATTTAGACCTTGAAAGCTTGAAAGATTTTATCGGAAAATATTGGTGTTTTTTATCATTTATGATTGCTTTTGATGTTTTATGTGATCTGACTTTCAGGATGTTTTAAGATTATAATCAGCAGAATTTGATGGAGGTTAAAACGCTTAGAACAAGTGAAAGTGTGATTATAACACCTTTTTGCAACGAGACAGATCAAGAACTCGACTCAAAGGCAAGAGTTGGTATCAACTAAAGCAACAATGACAACTAGTGACATCATTTGGCATGTATTTTTCTTCTAAGCGTGGTAACAAGGATCAAGTTTTGTCAGAATTAATTTTGAAACATTTTGGCAATCAGATTAGCTCAAACAACCAAAACAATGGTAAATAATGGAAACAAACTGATAATTTTTGAATAAATCTACAAAAATCTTGTCCAAGCTACTCTTTAAGTTACAGAACTAAGGAGATTGTGTCAAATGACACTATGAAAACAATATTCAGTTATAAATAAATTGTCTGCTTTCTCATGAGTTTTCAGCATGAAATAATTTTCTCACTTTCATGCTTTCATCAAATAAGTTTTTCCAAGAAACACAAATTACAATTCCTGAAAAATAGTTATGAGTCATTACTGCTGCTTGTAAATTATAGCTAATTTAAAAATCCAGTCTGGGGTTTTTGCCTGTGGTTTGGAGCCTAATAAAGCAAATCAATCAGTAGTTTAAACAATCCCAACAAAAATACTGAAAAATATATTTTGCGCCAGTTTACGAGATTACAGGTTAAAGACTATTCCATAATTAATTGTTTTTAAGTACCACATTTCATAAGTATGGCGACACCATATTTTGTTGTAGTCTTGAATATCATATTCATAGACATTGGGAAAAAACGAAAAAGGGGCAGTATTTTTTGTATTTCTTAAGAATTATATTGGCAATTAATCAACTGGCTGCTTTCTGACTGTCATCAACCATGAAATCTTTAAGTAAGCAGTAAAATTGTTTTTTTTCTGTTTTCTTTGTACGGCTTGCATAAATTCAGACAAAGTAGATTTGCAAAAAGAGCTGACCCAAAGATGTGTTTTTTTAAATATAAAACAGACATTTATTTCTATTCGAAGGATTTACCAAGCCCTTTTCTAGCACATAAACTATTCCTTACGACAGCTAATTATAGACATTTCAGAGGTTTTGTCACTTTTTAAATGAGAGAAAAACTAAAATTTTTGATTTATTCAAAGCGTCTTTTTCATTTCTGATTTTTCGATCAGAATTTTGAAAGACAATATTTTATATTCAAAATGAACTTGCACACAATATCAGCAGATTTTAATTTTAATTTTTTTGTCAGCAGAACATGATCGATTTTTTCTATCATTTGCAATTGTTTTTGATGTTTGAGATCATCTGACAGTCAAAATGTTTCAACTTAAAAACTGACAAAACGTGATTAGAACGTTCACATCAAACAAAAGTGTGGTTATGATGTTTATTGTTGCAAAGAGACCGACAGAATAGAGACGCATATCACTTCAACTAGAACACAATAGCTGATATCAACGGAAGCAATGATAGCGACTAGTGATGTCATTTCTCACATAATTTTTCAGAATGTTTTAACTAGAGCAAAGTTTTTTCAATTTTCATTTTGAAGCATTGTAACTGTCAGATCATTTCAAACACCAAAAAGAAATTGCAAATGATAGAATACTGATACTTTCTCATAAAATATACTAACATTTTGTGCAATGTCATCTCTGAACTATTACCCTGTCAGTCTAGTTTTATGTTACTGATTGTCAGTATTGCTGATTGAGTAGAAAGAGTAACTATGTGTACGATTTTTTAAAATGCTAAAATGCTGCTGAATAGCATAGGTGCTGGAGTGCTCGGTTGCTAAGGGATCCGCTCAAAAAGTGAATGGTCGTAGTTTTTCATACATTGGGTAACCACTGAGTGTTTGTAAGACAATAATCCAGCTAGCTCTCTGTTGAAGCTTCATGGTAACAAAAATATTTTACTTTCCACAGGTGTAATCAATTCCAAATATCAGGCATTAAAAGGCTGCCAATGAAGTTAAAAATTCAGTTAACAAGTGTCCCACAGCTCACTGACTGAACAAACATTGACAACAATAAAACTAGAGGCTAATCATGTTACTGTGAATTTAAGGCTACCATCTTTTGATTCTCTCAGCTATCGTAAATAACTTCCTAATCAATGAAGTCTTCTGCTAATTGCTAAAAATGGAAGCTTACCAAAAACAGACAATCTTTCCAGCATTGCCTTTTTCAAATAGTAATTTCAGTTTTCACTTTTAAAATAAACTTGCTCAAAAATTTTGGAGATCTCATAAGAAACTATGGGTATTTTCTACCATTAGCAATTTTTTCTGATGTTTGAGGTGATCTTAGGATGATTTTAGGATTTAAATCACCAAAACTTGATCAAGGTTAAAACGCTCATCTAATACAAAAGTGTTATCATGATGTCTATAGCTAAAAAGAGGCGGACAAAATAGAGACTTGTAACTCTGTAACTTTGACATAATAGCCTACACCAACTATCGCACTCGTAACAGCTAGTGAAGTCAATTAGCAGGTAACTTTGTTTAGCGTTTCAACTGTGATCAAGTCTTTTTTCAGCTTATATCTTAAAACATCCTGGCATTCAAATCAACTTCAAACATCAAAAAAGATTGCAAACGGTTGAAAAATACCAAAGTGCTCAGATAAAATCTATTATAATTTTTGAAGTACAGTATTTTATGTATTATAGTATATATGATTTAATATTTTATGGTATTATATGAAATATTCAAGTGAAAAAGATTCAAATAATTAAAAAGGCATATCCAGCTTGCTTTAGTAGATAATACCAGGAACTGTAGCGCACTTATATACTATCAGAGTCAGTCTGCTTTTTAGGTTACTCATAGTAATCTGTTAAGAGAAACCTGCTACCGACTCAAATATCTTTTCGGCTCACCTCTATCAATTCAGAGGGAACCGTTACACTGTCAAAAGCATCGAGAAACAAGCTATTCCGTAAATTTATGTTTTTTGTAGCAATTTTTTCAAAAAGAACAAAGCGGTATATTAGTATGGCTAAAAGCAAATAGTTTAGTATTAAGGTGCAAAGAACAATATCATTTGTCTCCATATATATATATATATATATATATATACATATATTTATATATATATTTATATATTTATATATATATATATTTATATTTATATATATATTTATATATATATTTATATATATATGTTTATATATATATGTTTATATATATATATTTATATATATATAAATATATATATACATATAAATCGTGACATAAATATTGTATACTGAAGTGAATAACAAAATGTCATGTTTCAGTTGACGATAACACCAAAAAAATTTTGTCATTTCAAATTTGCTATTTACCGCAGTCGTGTGTTCCATTAGAGATTTTTAGGTGTCAAAGGAATTATTTAATTTTAATTAAATAATTTATTTAAATAAAATTGTTTTTAATTTAATTTTAATTTGTTTAAATTAATCATTTAGTTTAATTAAAGCACAATTATTCCAAAACATGGCAGAATGACTGATTAGAGCAGGTGGTAGTGTAGTAGTGGTAGTGAACTCGGGTCATGGGGTCTAATCTGAAGGAAAGAAAATATTTTTTCTAACCTGCAAGTGCTCTAGACAGATGGATAGAAACAGCTGTCATTATGGTTAAGATCAGGTTATAAAACAAAAATATGATAGTTGAATTTGCTTTGACCAATAAAAACAAAAAGATCGCTTGCCATTAAGTTTGCCATTCATGATCGGCAGCTATGTGTTTCCTCTTTCCTCACTATTAAAGCTACTGTCATCGTTGCTTGTTTTCTAAACAAATACTGTCAAAGTTTTGTGTGCTACGTTTACTGACTCCACAAATAGTAAGGCTCAGTGATAGGAGTATAACATATATTTCTTCTTATTTCATATTGATTACGGTGATATTGTTGACACGCAACAACAATGAATTAAGCGCAGAAAAGCTCTGCCTCTCGTTTTGCGCACCATTCCCTTTTATAGTTATGTGGCTCCGCCTCCTTGCATAAGGCTGGACTGAGCTGGCTTAGTATGGTTTGGTCTCGATTGGTCCGGCTTGGTGTGGTTTGGTCTGGTCGATGCTTTACGACGGACTACTTTCCGTCACAATATTTCATTGATTTTGCAAAAGTTTTGCCTTAAATCTGCATAAACTGTTTAAGTAGCACAAAGAATTTTTTTGTTTGCAGGTGGTTCGCTGCTCAGAACTCTAAGAGACTAATTGGAATTACCAGCTTCAAAACTGACAGCTGCTGTCATCGAAAAGTCAACTTTAGTTTTGGTGTTACATCTATAGGCAAGTTTTTGTCTGTTGCACTAAGTACATTATATTTAACACGGCGTGCAAACATTTAATAGTTTGCAGTTTTTTTTGCAAAAAAATAACATATATATTTATTTTCCTCATCAAAATTATTGCTCTATCAAAATACCTGTATATCCAAATTAGTCCTCACTGCTTTATGACATGACTAATTTTCTTGATTTTGAAGTATTTTTTGTATTTTGTAATTTTTACTCACACAACACAAAATTGTTAATCATATTTGATTGTTATTTAAATCATATTGATTTTACGTATGCAATTTAGTCACCACTAAAAATTTTGCATTAAATAACTTCACCATCAATTAATTGTTGTATGCCATATTGGTCGCAATCAAACCTTTTGATTTTGTGTTATATCTGGAAAATATAATATCAGCTCAATGGAGGCTAGCTCAGAATTAGTGATAGACTTAGATGTTCATGACATATTGCTTCAGTTTTTGCTGCAAATTTCATTAAAGTTAACAAATTGTTGCACGTAAATACCTTACCCAGGACTTCCTAGTTCTCCAAAAAAACAGTTCACCGCACTTGACCCTATAAGGTGATCATATAAGGTGGTCACATAAGGTGATCATATGAGATGATCATACAAGGTGATCATAGAAGATCATCATATAAAGTTTATTGGCTTTAATGTACAAAACTACCCATCATTTCGTCATTTAACCAGATTTACCCACAAAGCTCTCGTGCCAAATCACTCTTTAAAAACAAAGGTGGTCTTTGATTGAGCAGTTTTTCACATCAATCAAGATATATACAATATAAAACACTTGCCACCACTGCCACTTGCTTGTAATGTCACTAGCAGAAGCAACCAAGACATGCATTATCATTGCTCCTCGCGATGGCGACCATGTTTGATGCTATGGCAAATTTAATAGCCAGCCAGAAAACTATGTCAATATTCACATGTATATTATTAACTTGTGGTAATGTACAGGTAAATTGAATTCAGCTTTTTGACTAGTTCCTAAAATTATTTGTCAATTTGAAGCACTTTAGGCGCATCTTTATCAACAGTTGTAGCACCTTCTCCATGTGCCCTACTTCTGAGGTTAACTAAAAAAGTAGCACTTCACGAGGTTCAGGTTATCATTCTGACTCTATTTAATCTGTTTTGAACTAGTAGCCAATTTGTTACTGACTTGTACTAGTTTAGCTACAGGCAGTTCAGACCAGTTTTAACCGGTTGCTTTTCAAGCCTGCATGGCATTAGCCTGTGCTCTCATGGGTAAAGCTTTTACATGTTATACCAGCAAAAAACTTCAAATTCAAGCAGTCATTTGAATTTAACTCGCAGCTATAACCACTCGGTAGTAGCTACATAGTTGACTTAATTCAAAGTTTTATTAGATTTTCTTTGTAGCTAGCTAATTATACATATGTTAATACTCCCATCTTTTTATAATGGTAACCATTTTAGCAACCATAAGGTTCACACCTTTCCATTATACTATAGATCTGATGAATATAAGTACGTCCGATTTAAAATAGGGATTTGCCGAGGAATAGTTAATTGCGATGTCCTTACAAGATGTTCAGATTCACCAATAAAAAACTACTTCCTTCCTGCCAACTAAAGTAGGTGATTGACTGATTACACTTTCATAATTAGGTTAGATATACATACTACTTGTTATGTACTAGCAGTAAACCTGGCAATGTTTGGAATCCGGCTCATTTTAAATCAGATTCCCTACAGACAAGTCTTTAAAAGGTTTGTTTTCAGAAACCACAAAGTTTTTTGAAACCAAATACTGATCTACTTGGTGAAAGGCATAAAGCATATGTGTGTAAAATTGTGACAAAATTGACCAAAAGTGCCAAAACGCATAGCGTTTTTCAGACTAACATACACCCCCTCATTGGCAACGTGAGATTAATAATAGTGACTCATGTTTAATTTTGATCAAAATATAAATTCTGCAATGAATAGCTTACCTTTTGTCAAGCATTTGGCGTGGTATAAGTCTTTAATGCAAAAATTTTGCTGGTATTCCAATTATTTTGAAAAGTTGAAGTTTATCTGGGATCAGCATTAGGTTATTAATCTTTTAATGACTAATATATCACATTGTTAATTAGTTTCGTAATGTTCTGTTTTGATTCATTGTAAAAAATTGTGTATCGGTTTTATTGTTGCTGCAGTGTTTGTCATGGTTTTACTAGCAGTGTACCTGAGGAAACTCATTGCTGCAATTATCAGTACAGTACTCCGATTCAAAATCACTGCATCTAAAACTAATTAAATGTCTTCAGATCCATCCATAACTTGGTTTACAATCTGTCATAAAGACTTTGATGTGTTTTGATGAAAGATGAGATTACTCTACAGGAATATTGTACAATGTAAAAGCAGCCATTATTAGGGTGTATCAGTGTCTGATTTCTAGCTTTAAAAGCATTAAATCTTTTTAAAGCTAGAAAAATAAATATCAATAAAAAAAACATCAAAATAAATAATAATTCTATTTGCATAATAAATGTTCCTAGTTTAACTTGGTCTGATGCTTTGACCTAATTACAGAGTGGTTGAACAAATATTCTGCAGCCAAATGCATTAAAGTTTCTCTGCCCAAAGAAAGGTTAAATTTATTTTCCTAAAATTCTGATGAGCATGCCTACTAACATAGTGTCATCCTTTATTTGAATGTTTTCTCTAATAAAACCACCTCTATAGAGTGAGGATAAAACATACAGAACCATGGATTTTACATAGACATTTTCTGGTACATGAACATATACAACATATTTTTGCTATCTTATACATTATAATATTTATATAATATATGTTTATTTGCTCCATTGTTTCAGTTTAGTTCAACTCTCTGTGAGAGAAGGGACAATATTGGCCTTATTACAATGCTCATCCCTTTTTTATTTGAGCACTCATTTATCGCACATTGAAGTTTCTCAGTCTGTGAAACATGTCAGTTGTTTTATACAGAAAGTTAATTCTCAATAACAAAGGAAGTTAATTCCATTGCCTACTCTGAGCTGCCCTGATGTGGTTTGAATAGCTGAAACAGTACTGGTTGTAACATGACTATGTACAATGTATATATATAGTCATGCTACAGACAGTTCGGTTTCAGTTATTCAAACCGCGTCAAGGCAGCTCAGAATAGGTAATAGAAATAGCTATACATAATGGCTATACATTATGTATAGCTTGTATATATATATATATATATATATATATGTACATATATATATATATACAAGTAAAAACATAAGAAACAATTTTTAAACTTTAAATAATAATACAATTTGAAATATATATATAACATGAAAAATAATATAAACAGCATAACTGAATGTTGCTCGAACCAATTAGCAAGCTGATTTATTGTCTAGTTACTGCTGACAAAATTAGTTTTGAAGATATCAATATCTGGCAGCCATTACAAACTAAATCAGTAGACACAGAATACGAGCACTCCATTTTCAATGCTTCGGCTCAAGATACTATTTAGAAAGTAGCATATATAAGTTAAAATGCAGCATATGTCAAACTTATTAAAAATTACTTGTAATTTTAAGCATTACCCTTTATCAATTCACACGTTTCTTACTGATTTAGTCAAAATGGGTTAGTAAGTGATGGACAAAAGTTCAAAACGCATATTTTCATAGAGGTTATTATAATGCTTAAGTACATTCACAACATTGCATATCTTGTTCAAGTAAATTGAGAAGCGCTTAAGTCTAAAAAATAAGCTATCAACTCTTAAAAAAACTATTGTCATACATGTTGAATAGGCCAAAATTTAAATTTCTAATCATAATTTCAACACATTTAAATCTAAGCCAACAAGGTTTGAATGTGTTAAAAAAGGTGGCTACATTCAGGAGCAAAACTTGTGTTTTGTATGTTGCTGCAACAAAGGTGATATATTTTACCTTCATTTTGTACTTGACCAACTTTAAAATATCTTTTTTATTGAAAATGTATTTTTTTATTTATTTATTTATTATGTATTTTTATTTTTTTTTTATGTATAATGAATTTTGAGTAAATAAATTATACTCAGTGCAAGTCTAGTTTACATATTCTTTATGGAAGTGACTAGCAACAAGTAGTTATGCGATGTGCAGGAAGCCAAGATGAAGAGCAGGTCAGCCAGAAATAGGTTGAATCAGTGCGACAAAACTGGTACGGTCAAGTATTGTGAGAGGGGTTGGACTTTGCAGCTATATTGAAAAGGGCCAAGCTTCTATGTAGTTCACAGAAAACAAGTGACGATAAAAACAGACACATACAGTTATGCTATTACATGTAAATTATCGATTGTTATAGTTTTTAGTTGTACGATAAGTATATTATTGATGATGGAAAAAGCTGGTGCTGTCTTCATGTGAATAAGTAAATCGCTTGCCCAAAGCTCTTCAAACTCATAAATGCAATCATGTCAGGCATTCAATAGGGCGAACAACTGCTCTGCCATCATTACCACAAATCGTACAACTCTGAAGCCAAACAAACTATAATTAAAATTTTGCTGAACATTAACCACATTATTCATCTTATACGTTCTCTTTTTTATGAATACGGGGGCTTGAATCCCATACCAACTTGTGGTTTCTACTGTAAACATTGAGCGTATTTCTATCTTTAGAATACCAAAGAAGATTGGAGAAGTTTATTTTAGTTTTCTAAAGCCAAATCTATTAGTTTTATTTATATAAATTATTCATGATAGCTGAGGATCTGAATAGTTTTAAACAATCAAACTAGTAATGTGACCAACGCAGGTTGGGAGACGCAAGCAGTTTAAAATTCAATGGTCTTTCTAATAGTCCAGAAAGCTATACCAAATATTTTTCTTAGCTAAAAATGAATTAATGATTAGTTAATGTTGGTGTCAGCAATGAGAAATTGGTACTTTTTTCTGAGATAATTAATTTGTTACAAACTGAAATGCCGGAAAAGGTTTTAATGTTTGTGTTTTTTATTTAAAAAAGTCATCTTAAAAGTCAATATACTAACATAAGTTTTGTTTAATAGTTGTAATTTTAGGTTTAACAGTTAATGGTAACAGATAAAAACATCCAAACTGAAAAATATTCATGAAAATACGAAAGTAAATGTTAACGGTTATGAAATGTCACGACACACAATACCATATTTTGGTATTATCACTTGAGAGCTTTGTTTATGTGAAAACATCTCATAAGTAACGTCAAAGATTTCTGAAAAGGTAAAAAACAATCGGGAAAAAAAGATTAGCTGATTTTTTACCCTAAAGCATTTAGTCAGCATCATATGGAAGCTTCTAGTTATCTATAAGCTATGTTATAAGAATAATTCTGAGCAAACATACAAATGTATAATGGTAGGGCGGCCTAACCAGACAAGCATTATTGAACTTTAGTGATACTAATTACAAATAACATTTTAAAACGGCTTTGAAGTCTATAAAATGTTTACATCTAGTTAAAACAGTGTTAACAGGTGCTTGGGAGTTGATAAGACACAAAATATTACTTCTTAGTTTAATACTTGCCACCACAGAACCAAATGAAAAATATAGGATTTCTCCTGCATTAAAATCAATATTTTTAATTTGGTTTTATGTCTTAAAAGGAAATTAATCCTAGGTTTTGTGTTATTGGAAATCAAATATGTTAATTTAGTTTCAAAAGCATGTTCTGATTAGAATCACAACTGGTCATTTGGGCAGCTGATTTCTGCAGCTGATTTCTGAGACAGAGCATCATCATCAGTGAGGTAAGTGAAAATTTAACATGGCTTTGCATTGTCAACTGTTTAATGAATTAGTAATTAATTTTAAGGGAAAAAATTGATTTGAAGATACATTTTTAGTATTTGCATATATTAAGTTCTTAGCAGTAGAACCCATGATGCCCACAACTTTTTTTCATTTTATGTCTTATAGCCAGAAGGTGGGTGTTTATAAAGGCTGGTTTAAAAGAACCATATAGAATGTTCAAACACAAATAATTTCATATGCAAACATATCCAATTTTGACTAAAAATGGTCACAAAATGTGAAAACCTATTGTAAAGATTTTCTAGTGACCAATTTTTTTCTTCAGATTAGCAAAAACCAACGACTTCAAATGTGTAAATAACATACATATTTATGCAGCCTAAAGTTACAGTGGATAAGTTCACTATACAACTAGCATGGATATCAACGCTCCTGGAGTAAATGATCAGCTCTCTTTTTGTGGTTTTTCATGAATGTAAAATTCCCACCTCTCTGACTCGAGGGCTAGCTAGTCTTTTTTCCATTTGAGCAACAGTGAGTTTGGTTCACTTGTTGTCAGGCTTCTGGTTCAGCTGGGCCAGTCCAGCTGAGCTAGTCTCACTGGCCATCCCGGCCGGGCTAATTCGGCATTTTCCAGATCCGACTTGGCTGAGTATTGGTCGTTTGGTCTACCTGAGCCGAGTTGTTGGTTGATTGAATTTTTTACTTTTCCATCTGCGCTAATGTCAGAAACTTGTCTGGTGAGCCGCTGCCACACACTCTCTTTCATTGAACTTTGTAGGTAGCTCTGATTTTGAGCTTTGCGGCAATATCAAAAAGGCCTGCAGATAATGTTGTTGGCTTCTTTACTTTGAGCAAAGTGATTTACGCTGTAATAGTTCCTGGTCTGTCTGATTCAGTTCCGGGTTGGTAGCCAAATCAGGTATGGCCTACGCAGCTTAGTTTCAATGATCTGTATCTTGCCAAATTTGACTGCCTTTTCTCTGTTTGCCTTCATATATTACATAACTGGTGGGCAGGCTGTCAGAAATCCGCTCAAGGTAGCCAACCTTTGTTTTTTTGCAGCATGATGGCACTGCTTCTGGCTGGGAGCAGCTTAGGTTGAATAGGCTTGCGCCAGTCTTCTTTTTTATTCCATTCCTGTTTCCTTTTTTGTGAACATTTAGCGGAAGTAAAAAAAGTACACTGAGCATTTGCTGGTCTGCAAGCTACCCTCAACCTTGGGAGATATTTTCATCAGTGAGTAGGTCAATGTGGTGATCACCTAGTTTGTATTTGCCACTCTTGTGCTCACCCTGATGCTGAATGACCACATCGGGTAATAAATTACAGGGGAGCACAAAAATAACGCAATGCTAAAGGATTTTGTGTCTTTCCTCAAGAAGCTGACCATGTACCTACAGACCTCACACTTTATTCTTCGCTTTATAAGTTTAGCGGTAAATATGACGCACATGTCCTAAAACACGTACCGTTTCATGCACATGATTTTTTTGAGAAACTGTGCAAATTGAGTGTCTGCTTTGGTCAGCTCAAAACTTAAGGTTAGAGTAGCTGGTACCTTTGTGGGTAAATTTGGTTTTTTGATGGATTTTGACTGGCCCTCTGCAATAGGTGATTTAGTAGTTAGCAGGTTGTTTGCTAAAATAATGCAAGAGACACGGAAGCTACAGTGATTCTGCCAGTGAATCCTTTCCTCCAACTTGTCAGAGTTGTTGTTCAGCTCAGTTGATGTCAACTCTGCTGAAAGAGCAGAGTCTGCTTGGTTTAAAGCTCGATCACATGGTAACATCCTTTGTAAAACATAACCCAGCCTGAACTGGTATAAGTAAAGTCAGAGGTCAGCATGTCAACTGGATCTGACTCTACAAAAACATGGCTTGCTGTTTGCAAAGTAATCCAGTTGAGCTACTCAAACCAACACAGCTGCAAAATCACCACTCAGCGTTTCCTAGATTTTTGTTGACCAGTTTTTCTGCCTTTTTCTTCTGCTTGTATACATTCCTCATTCATGACTAACTTTTTTACTATGAGACGCATATGGGGAGGAATTGAAGAAATTGTCAAGACAATCAGTAGTAAAGTTTGAACTTTGGACATACTGGCAAAAAACTGCCACAATTTACCAATTTACCAAATCTACAATTTATTTGCAATAGTACGCAGTTTGTATTAACAAATAAGTAGTCGTTTTGTGAAACAATATTAAAACAGAATATCATCAAGTTTAATTTATTCAAATTGAAAAGTTTTATTGGAAAGATTAGTTTTAAAATGGCAAGCTGGCTTTTGTTTAAAAACTTTGCTGGCTGAAATAAAATAAACCACAAATAAAAACTGAGATGTAAAAACTTTTTGTTTCTTTCAGTGTCTGAAATCTAATATAAAATAAACTATTTTCAACAATTTTGATTATGCACACTGTTTTGGTGCTTTTTGAATAAGTTTGTTTGAAGTGCATTGTGTTTTTAGTTGCTGAAGCCCAGAATTCAAAATAAGCTAGAACCAACCTAATCCTCTCCTGGCTAACAAATTGTTTCAAAGTGGATATAGTGTACTTGTGCAATGAGTCTGCTAAACAATACATCGACAGAAAATTTATATCAGCAATCGGCAATAAGGTTATGCACTGGAGAACATCACGCTGCCTACTCAACAACAATAATAGTGTTCAACACTCTCAGTGCGCTCGCCAACGTATTACATATATTTATTCTGTTTACTACTGATCTGCATAGTAAACGAAACTACTTCCTGATTCTGATCAACTTAAGCTTAGCTGATATTTTAGCCAGCTGTGATTTACTATCAACCTATAGCCCACTACTTGCACATCTACCTTCACCAGAATTTGAAGTCGTGTCGGCTGTTCTCCAAGGAGTTACTTTAGCTGTTGTTTTAGGCCGTTACAGTTTATTGGCTCTTGCAAGTTTCAATCGATACTATGCCATTTGCAAACCATTTCAATACAACACTTTAACATTTTCAAACCACATCGTAAAAGTTTTACTGCTTTTTTGGATCATCAATTTTGCGTTGTCAGGTGCCCTATCAACATCCCCTGATATCGCTTGTCTCATAAATGGTAAAGTTTGACCAAACTCTTTTAATTGGAAAGGAATTGCTGCTCTTATTGTTGGACATGTAAATCTTTTTGTTTCACTTCTTTGTTACAACCATCGGTCTGAATGCAGTTTTGAGAGAAATACAAAAAATGAAAAAGCGAACTTTACAAGAAAAAAGATCGGGTTTTGATCAAAACATCTGATTACACTATAAACAATTGTAATGCTTTATGCCTCGACTCTACCTTTCTTTCTGGTGTTGCTTTGCTTTCTTCTTAATTTTCCTGGTTTTCAGCAAATACAGTATGTAGCTACACAACTTGCTGTTTGCCTTCAAACCTTGTACGGTGTTGGTAATATTGCTTTCTATGCTTATCTTAACCCTGAATACAGACTCAAGGTAAAGAAGCTGTGTAAATCCTTTTATGTGTGCAAGGACCATTCCATTGAAGAGTAGATTAGCTCTAGAACTTTTTATTGAATGATTGTATTGGTTTGAATAATTGGCTGTACTTTTGTAACATTTCTGTGCTGTAATAAAAATATTTAAAAATATAGTGTTTGCCACTTTCTATAATTTTATACAGTTAATAGTTATCTTTGTATCTTAAATATGTTATTTTTAGTCAAACATGCATTTATTCACAAGTGGAATGTTGTTTAACTGTAACTTATCATCAAATGGTTGTTTGTTGAATAAATCCTTTTTGAATATGAAAATTATTGGGTCATATTCTTCACAGTTGTCTCGGTCAGCAAATTCCACATCACTGTACGTGGAAATATAGTTGGAAAAACGACCTGTAGTTCTTTTATGCATGTACATACGTGTGCATGCAGACATGTATGTGTTTACATATATGTGTATGTATTTACGTATGTATGTATACATATACATACATACGCATTTACGTATGCACAATTGTATACACATACCTATACATGTGTACATACACATGTACATGTATGTATGCACATATTTACGTGTGTATGTATGTACATATGTGTGTACATATGAACATTTATATGTACATATGTACATACTTATGTATTTATATGTGTACATATGTACACAAGGATTTACATATGTACGCACATAATCTCGCTAGTACTCTGGCAATATAGTGTGTTGTGATAGATTGTTAGGTGTAACAATTACGTACAACTCGTTAATGGTAACTAGGGTGAAATGAAGTAGTGCAGCTCTTACTGATGCCCTACTGTTTAGAAATTTAGGAGTTGAAGTCATGTATGAGACCTTTTTCTAATTGTCCACTGTGGCCTTAAACAGACAGATGTATCAAACGTTTCAACACAACCAGTGAATGTTTCAGCATCTACATCAGGTGATATAACAACAAATCTACAAATAACAATAGTTTTTCTAGTTTTTTGCAAATAATTATTGATGTGACTAAGTTGTATTCAATTTTATAATTTTCTAAAAGTAATTGTTGACTACAAAACTTTAATAAGTGGGCAGCAGCAAATGACTACCAGTAGCTAAAGCATGTTGTACCCAATCCAATTCACTTGATTGCTTGCAAACTCATAAATCTCATTAGTCAATCTGGTCCAGAATATGTTCTAAATTTGAACAAAGGTAAAGTGATAATTTGGTGAAAGCTCGACAGCATAAGGAATGGCTATGGAATATTTTAAAAATTCATTTGAGCTATGAACGCGACTGAGGTAATTCTAGACGGCCAAATTACCAGGAGACTAACTCTAAACACAATTCTAACATAAGATTCACTTTTAACATTTTTTCAAATACCAGGATAAGTGAGATAGAAGTTTTTAAAGAGTAATTTTTCACATTCAATATTTAGCTATATATAAATAAATAATTAGCACTGTTTACTAAAATATTAAAAAAGTAGGTAAATTTCAAATAATTCAAGCAGTAAAGGTATGTATAAATCAACGAAAATATCAACATGTGTATGTACATTCAGATGTTTGTGTGTACGTGATTCTGTACATACGTATGTATGTATGTATTTATGTGCATACATAGGTGCGTATGTATGTACATACATATGAGCATATGTATGTAGCATATTGTACACGTACATGTGGTCATTGTACCTGACAATCGATCATGGCACCCTAGACTCTCAGGATACTATCATGTGTCTTACAGGTATTTTGGTGCGTCACACACTTCAGGAATCAGATAGAAGTAAATTAGAAGGAACTCAATATTATTTAATATGTTGATTACTTTCAAACATTTGCCAACTTTAAAACAGATAAAAGAACTATTATAGTGTCTCAGATACAAAGCCTATCTATACACACAAGTATAGCTTGGCGTAAATATAATTAAACTTCTTTGCAAAAAAGATCTATCTTTTTTTGTTATTTAAAGACACTAGAAGATTCTTCTTGGCAAATTCTCAAGTTAATTTATTAATTAATTATTGAGATTATAAATCTTTTAATGTTCACCTGCTACTAATGCTAACATGGACTGTCAACTACGTACTTGTGTTAAAGATTGGTAACTAAACAAAGAAACTACACAACTGGAAAATTTCTGGCGGTCTTGCTAGTTAACCAGAAAATAAAAAAAGTTTCTATAGATGAAAATTGCTCTATGTAAAATTTAGTAAAGAAGGTTGTCAAAATTGAAGAAAAAATAATTTTTTGTTAATTTGAGAGTCAGCCTAATTTATACAAGTTAAATATTTTAAATCTAAATTTTTATAATACATGTAATTTGCTGTAAAGCAATAACTGCTTGAATCAATGCATAGCTATTAAATCACAAACACGATCGAGTATCTACCTAACACAATAAACCATGTCAACCCTTGCGAAATATGTTTATCAAAAACATTGTGATGTTAGCTACTAAAATTCTTGATACATGAATGTCTATCAATGAATGAGATGTGATAAAAAAATGTTTATGTTTGATTGTTTGAGGTTATTGTGTTCTTATGTTATTTGTCAAACTTTCAAGACAACTGAAAATGTCTTTAATAGCACCATGAAATAAGCCAATCAGAGCTATTTAATTCCCAGTTTAATATCAGGAATTGAGCAATATTTAGTGATTAAATTATTTTGAGTGCTGCCTGTCATGTAAGGCTAACAGAAATGCTAAGATTTCAAGGCGTCTACAACAGTAAGTTTGACTATTTGTCGTCTCAGGTCTTGTGTATGGACAACAAATAAACCTAAGGTAACATTTTAGATGCACCTTCAGTAAACTTTCAGCTATACAAAACAAGTGTTTACAAAATTTCTGAGTGTTATATTTTTGGACTCAGAAAAATGGGTTACTTGCAGTTGTAACTTCAAATTGCTTGAGAGGTTTATTAGAGGTTCTGTCTGCCCTTAAGGGACAGACAGACAACAAACAGTGTTTTGGCGTCAGATAACAATATCAGTAATGAAGAAAAATGATACATGATGATGAGGTCAAACCTCCTATGCAAGGCTTACGCTCAAAACTGGAGAAAACTTCATCCAAGAAGTCAAGTGACCCTATACAAGAACTTCATTAAAAGACACAGGATCCACCGTTTCATTAAGTTGCTGAACTGGGAGAATTCATGGTGCTGACGAAAGGAATCAAATAGCTTCTATATATAAAGGTACTACCCAAATACCCGGTACTGCACGGGTATTACAAACCACTTATAAACAGTTGCAGGTAATGTAGTTGCCTGATACTTGCCATTAGTCTGGCTCATAATCAAAGACTAGTTTGAGTATGCTGCTATCCAAACTGCTAAACTTACCAAAATGATCCGTGAGAGCCAGCTTTACTTACATGTACGTTGCGTAACATAGGGTTTTATGCCTATTTTAACTAGCATAAGGGCTCATATTGCTTAGGAATCCAATTCATCTTGTCTAGCCAACATGGTAAGATGTTTACCTAGTGAAAGAGAAGTTCCGAGATTAAATCCAGCATGGGACAAATTTTTTCCTCCTAAATTTTAGTAGCTATAACTAGGCAAATCGAAACATGGCGGGTCATATGCTTTGGGTAGCAACAAAATATTTTAAATGGTTTCATAGTTTCTCTCAAACTATCAAATGAAAAGTAGCAAATGTTATTCGCAGTTGTATTAAAACTCATTTACTTTGAAACATGACATGCATTGAAAACAAGAAAATGTGTGCCTTATTATATGAGTGAAAGCTATTGGATTGCATTAGAAAAAATTGATTTCAAAATGATAAGCTTCTGTTTGTTTAAATAAATTACTTGGTTCAAATAAATGCACCATAACACCTTCTAGAAAAAAGGTTTTTATATTGTAAAGTTTTCTTGACGTTTAATGCAAATCAAACTATGCGAGCCAGTATTTTCATTATGCTCTAAGCTACATGTAGATGTAACTAGTGTGTATAGTTGTATTTTTAAATTGTTTCAGAACAGAATCCGAACCTTTTTCTTTCTTAGCTAGCAGATTGTTTTAAAGTAGAACCCGTGTTAGGTTGTTGAGAAAGAAGTTCAGTGAGCCAGCAATAATCTCATGCGTTAGAGAAGGCTACGTCGCTTACTCATCCACAATAGCGTCATTCAAACTTCCTAATTTTAAAAGCTGAGGATTTCCCTAGTAAACAAAGCAACTTCCTAATTCCGATTAAAGGTTTTTTTAAATTTAAAAAAGTTTTTTTAACTTGAAATGCAAAGTTTGTGTTTTGTTCAGAATTTTGCGGCCTAAACTAAATGCTTCAAGACTCATACTGTTAGCTCACACCAAACCACTCATTTTTGTCTGTCTTTCACTCAAGGATGCTACTAGAAACTTTTTAGCTGTTAATAATAAAGTTAAATAAAATTTCAATGTAAAGCTTTTTAATTTTATGGTTTCTAAAGTCTAGTGTAACTTCTGTTTGATGTACTACGTGTATATGCCAATCCGCACAGAATTTTTTCCATGTTTTGAAATTAATAAGCGTAAAGTATACAATTACGATTGTACATTGCAGCCAAAAGGTATTCAAAAATGGCTAGAGGAAACTTGCAGATCTCCATGCTGACAGATTGTTTTAAAAGAAAAACCCACATGATGAGTTTTTCGAGTATTCCATATACAAAAAATGAACCAAGACTAAGCTCATGTGCTGGTGAACACCGTGACACTTAATCAGCAACAGTTTTGCCACTCAGTATTCACACTCCACTCGCCAATGTAATACATAAAGTTTACTTCAAACGCTATTGATTTGCTTAGCAAATGAAGCAGCATCCTGGTTCTGATTAACTTGGTGGTAGCTGACATCGTAGCCTGCTATCATCTGACAAAAATCTATAACCACTACTGACGCATCTGCTCTCACCAAAGTTTGACGTCATGTCTGCTATTAATCCAGGAGTTACTATTCCCGTTATTTCAAGCCGTTATGATCTGTTGGTGCTTGTAAGTATTTATTGATACCTTGTTGTCTGTAAAGCATTTTCAAATTGTTAACCATATTTTGAAATGTAACAGCAGCGTTTGTAAAAACAAACAAAAGCTTCGTTATGATTTGTGAGTTTTTGTTGACTAAATACAAAAAAAAGTGTTTATTGCGTTTTTTACAAACATAATAGCGGTATTGCTGCTAGCAAGTTCTGGTTTACACAGTGCCTTAATTTCTCATAAATATTGACAACTATTTTTAAAAAGACAGAATTTGTGATTGAAGACTAATGGTTATATGCTCTAAAAACTTAAATTTTTGGTATAAATTTTTGAGCAGTCTCCTATTTTTTGTCCAACATATGTTATATAAATTATAACAATTATAAAAATTTGTTCAAGTCATGAACAAATGTACAACAATAGGGCTGCATTAGCATTAATAAGCAGGATTAATTTTCAATGACACTAATTGATAATGAAATTTTAAATAATATTCAATTCTATAGAACTCTTTTTTCTGGTTTAAAAAAGTCATTAGGTTGTTGCAGAAACTGATCGCTGACTAGCCACTTGCAAGTGGGTTCAGCATTCAAGTTCTCTTATACAGATTAAGTAATAGATCTCATGCGCAACTGTAACTGTTACAAGCAAGATGACTGGTAAATAAAACTGGCTCTTTATTACTCGAGCTCTATAAGCATGAAAATACAGAAGTTTAAGTGCATTTCAATGTAATTAGGCATAATTATAAATTAAGTTTAAAAAATAATAAATACCCAAACAGTTACAGTGGTAATTGCAAAAATCTCAAAAACATATATGCAAAAAGGGAAATTAATGTTACCATGAAGTTCCTTAGAGTGATAAAGAACGTAACTCTTTTTTTTCTAGTTCTCGGCTTTTTAGTTCGTAGATCTTTGCTCTGAGCTCTTTTTTTCCCTTCCACTAGGGTCTTTTCTCTTGACACACTTTTTTACCTTTCTAGTTAAACACTGTCTTACAGCTGCTTATATACAGTTATGTGACAGTCTATCGGATTTGCATGAAAAATGGTTTGCATAGTACCAGGCTATTCCAAGGATAGCTCAAAATGTATGGCTATTTCAAAAGCTGAACCTAGCAAATCCATCACAAGGTCCATGTGAGTTAATATGACAAAATTGGTTATTGCTCAATAAAATAGCTGACACAACAATAAGAAATGAAAACATACAGCATATGTTCCTTTAAAATGCAATTTATCTTAGTTTTGTGTGTTAATGGAAACCAAAAAGTTCATGTTAGTGCCACGAGCTTCTTCCTTTGAGTATCACAACTGGTCATTTGAGCGACTGATTTTAAAATCAAAGGAGTACCAGCTGAGATGTGAAAAATGTAACACGGCTTAACAGGTTCAACAATGTAATAAAATCTTAATTCGTTGCATTTACAGAAAAGTATCTGAAAATAAATTTTTTTTTAATTTTAAATGTGCTTTATCAGCAGTAAGCTTGCTTATGTTTAAAATTTTATTTATCTTCAATCAGATAGTTTGCCAGTTAGTGTTTAAAAGATTGAATCTCAAGAACCAGACCAAGTTTTACCACTCGCATATTTTTATAGTTTGATAGGTGTGATGCATGTACAAGTAAAGCTTAAATGAAATCAGTCACAAGCCTTGTGCAAATGCATTATAAAAGATCCACAATTACCCTTTACTTCTTTACATTACCAAAAACCAATCACTTTAAGTTCACTATATATATATACATATATATATATATATATATATATATATATATATATATATATATACTAACTATATAACTATATAAATAACTATGAAATTGCCACCTAAAAACTGCTAGAACTGAAGAACTATATATATATATATATATATAGTTCTTCAAGTCTGCCAGTCCTCTGTCGTATCGGATGTAAGTTCTAGCAGTTTTTAGGTGGCAATTTCATAGTTCCCACCGTGCTCATAACCAGTCTAGTTTTTGGGGCTCTACTGAGCCTCTAATCTAAAGGTTAAAGCAGCCCCTTTTAGCAACTTTAGCACATATTCCAGCCTGTACGTGTACATTTAAAATCTGGAGTGGTTACTGTGATGTTGTCCACGCTCCACAAAACAGCATTCTCTAATTAAGACTGTTTAAGACACACTTCATTAGCTTTTGGAAGGTAGCATAATATAAGGTCAATCTAGAACGCAGCCATTTGTGCTCCTAAAAATTGGATTGAGTGGTAAGCCCGCTTCTCTTGCACATCAGTAAGAAAGCTTACTTGAAATTGTTCTCCCAGGAAGGGTTCCAAGACTGTCAATGATCTGAGAAAATTGGTAAGTGGTTACACGGTTACTGCATGGTTACTGCATTTGAACATTCATGCATAGTTTCCACTTCTTGTCCTACTTTTTGGCAAACACCATTGGAAGCTCCAAAACCTGCCAGCCAGCTCGATCAGTCTCTTTTGAAAATATGAACTTAAAATCTGCTGGTTTGTTTCTATATCTTTTCCGGGTCTCATATAGTTGAGGGAATTTGTTATTCGATAAGAATATTATACTTTAAAATTCTAACAGACGCTACTTTTACTTGCGCTGATGGCGGTTTGTTCCTGAGCCAAATATCTGCCAATCGTTTGAACTGGTCGGTCTATACAAACGGCATACTCTTTAAGAGTAGTGTGGGTGCCACATTTTCGAGTGCTCATTTCAGCCTGAGCATGTTTGGGCTACAGACTGAAAAAGGCCTAGAGCGTGTTAAACACAAAATAAAATAGAAACATTCAGAACCCAAAATTAAAAAGTTTTATTAGCATACATAAGTTGGTTTTGCTGCGTATAATTTTCCTTTTGTTCATTCAGAAACGGTAACAGAAAAATTTGCTATTTAAGATTTTTGCTTTCGTTTCTTCATATAAGAGAAACTATCCAGTTGGATTTTGGCAAATCGATTACAAAATATCTTGGAGAAATTTGTTGGGTATATCTGCTGTTAACTCAGATCAGGGTTAGCAGCAGATATTTATAATTGCAAAACAATTGACCTAAACATGGAAGTATCAGCATAAAAATAGACATACCTTTTTAGCGTACCAGCCTGTATATGGCAAACGAAGTGACATTCGTTACATTGCAATCAAAATAGTATCACTAAGCTTGTTGTCAGTTTGTCTGCTAACTATAAACTATACTATACTAGCTGATTGCCCGGTGCAGCCTGGGTGATAAAAAAGTCTTTGGACATAAAATTTATTTTTGGTCTAACATAAAAAAGCATTTATTATTCTAACTTTAAAGATGTAGTTGCGTCAAAATTTAAGTTGATCTTAAAAGAAAGCATTTTTTTTTCTCTATCAGTTGATATGTTGTTTGTTGTGTTACGCGATCGCATTGCCAAGATATTTGAAGATTAAAACCGAAAAAATCTGATCGCCGTAAAAACGCTCAGGCCACAAAAACGTGCCCAGCCTCGCCAAAAATGATGTCACGCGTTTGGCAACCTGTCTCTATCTCTCGTATTCACATCGGCTATTTGCGATAAAAGTCTAGTCTTACGCGGCTCTATTGGCATATATCTTATTTTGTATTTGCTCATGTTGGCTAGAATAAAATTTTTAATCCTGCTACAGATGCATTATTATGAATGTTTAAAAGGCCTCAAATAACGAAAATTGAAAATTTGTTCTACTCACTTTCTCCAAATGTTGTGTAAACATTTGGGTACCGACTACCAATTCTACCGGTCTACGGTAATTCTGTCAAGTCACTTTTGTAGAACGCGGTCTTTGTATCAGCACAGTTCTGCATCTACCCATACAAACGATATACAGCCTTCCATAAGCCCCGCCCACATTATGTCGCCTATTACCTATTGCCTACGTACTCGTTTCTTGCTAGTAGTATTCTTACCGAATACTAGATAAGTGAAATAAGCAAGCCACCTCTTTGAAAAGAATATAGACAGGGATAGAGTTTTAAGAATGAGAAGTCTGCTGCAAACTGGATTTGAACTCACATTCTCCAGTTCTGCGGACACCCATATACCATATCCGATACACTACAATATTCTGCAAATCATGTTTTGCATTATCTTCAACAATATTATTTTATTATATAATTTTTACAAGCAAAAATATTTTCATCTCGGCATAAAACTTTTTTTAAAAATATTCATCAAGTCGTGGCCACTGCTGATTATTAGCTGCTAGTATTAGCTGATACAATAAGACAAATTCATCTACTGCAACAAACTCAAACAAAACATCATGGCTTATGCAGCACGCATTCAAGTCTCTCTTTCCACTTTATGGCAGTTTCCACACTGACAAAGCTTCTTCGGCTGGTGGGACGACATAAACATTCTGTAATCAGTAAAAAAATGCAATAAATATATGTCATTCTAAAGCGTATCTATTGACAGCTTCCAAATTGGGAGTTAAATAGATTGCGAGTGTAATTTTAAAAACGAATAAACATTTAATAAAGGCACAAGTACGCCAAGCCAACGATTCGAAGCTTTGGTTCTGGAAATTAAAGATTTGCAATGATCAATCGATTTTACCCACTTCCTATGAGTGAAAATAATTTGTAATCATGACTCTAATTTACCAAAGAAAATTCGAAAAAAATATTACAGCTAGGTAAAACGGCAGATAAGCTATGAAACGATGATTGGAGATAGCAAAGAATTATCATTTTATTAATTAGTATATGTATTTATGACTATAAAAATAGTACATTTACTAAAGTATAGAAGACTCTAAGTTAATTTACCTCCATTCTGTCTTCTTCTGCAGCAAAACGCTGCTGACGCCTGTCAGCTTTGGCCATAGGCTGTCTACTCTAATCTTTTACTAAAAGTTGCTCAGATAACTCTGAGTAGCGGTCGCTCGAACTTGAAGCCATTTCAAAACTATGTATAACTTAGTAATTGTTGAAACGCGTTGAATCAGTAACGAGTAATGAGATCTAATTAGGAGAATCTTCGAGATCACAGACAACGCGTTTTACGAGTGATAACATTTATTACGGCCTATATAAAAATTTCGCATGCATGATTGGCTAACGAATCGACCTCATATTTATTGCTTGTGGTTTCGTTTCAGATAACAAGCTTGTGACGTCACGAAATAGCCACCCGCTGGAACGTGAGCTTTTTAAAAGAGGGCCTCATTCAAACGCATATATCTCTGGACAGGGTTGGTCTACAAAGACAAAAATTGCATCAAATTGTAGCTGATGTTTTAGCCTTTTATGGGTCTTAATTTCATTTTTGACGCAACTACATCTTTAAGACGTCATTTTGTAAGAAAAATCCTGTTTTGTACAGTTGCAATAAACTAAAAGAAAAGATTGAGCAATTGTCAAGATTTTAAATTTTTTTTTAAATACTGTAACTTTTACAATTCATATTATGAAATAAGAGATTTGTAAAAATAAGTAGAAAGTAAAAATAAACTGAAGGTTTTTAAATGTGAATGTGAAATTATCAGCAAGTTTGACTAAATATAGTCTGTTTTGAAAAAAATAAAATGAAAAATTCCCTGCTATACAACGACATGATTTGAATTTGTTTGGGTGACGGCATCATAAGGCACAAATACTGCATAGGGTAGTATAAAATCCATAATAATTATCTAACGCAAACGCCTTCTGGTAAAAATCAATAAAATAATCATCATTAATATTGAGTAACAAAAACAATATTCTAACCTTAGTAGTTTTAGTTACCTACTATAACTTTAGTATGTTTAGTTGTTACGATCTGCAAAAAAATGTAACATTACAATGTACTATGTGCAGCACGTACCATGGGAGTTTTTACCTATGAGACGAGCGTGTAACATAAAAGCTGAATCCAACTTAAAAAGAATCTATCTTACTCGACACTTACTTGAAGGCTCGAATGCAGTTTTAGTATGTATTTTCTTAAGGTTCAAACTTTTAACTAAAGTTTTATCACTCATCTGATTGCTAATCTGTTTTCACCATAACGAACAACACAGAAATGAGATACTAGGAAATGTGTATCAATTTCTGATGTTTTGAAAGGTATTTTGGCCATTAGCATTGGGAAAATTTTGTTATTTCAAAATAATCAGTTCAAATATTGCCACATCTTTGTTTCAAGATAAATTCTTGTTTGTATCGTATGGCAGAAAACAGGTTATTTCTTATTATAGTAAGAAAAAATCATTGTATTCTATTGGGTTTAGCAAAAAATATTTTATAATAGGAGTGTTTTAACCCGTGCACACAATGAATTAATTAATACATCATTCAGCCTGTGCAATCGAAAAAAGGGTTTACAGTATATAGTGAGAGCGATGGAATTGTAAAGACCTTTGCAAAGTTGTGGTTAGATGATCAGTTGACAAACTTGCAGTTGCAATCTTTGTGAGTGCAGATGTAGCAAGAAACAAGCTTTTCATTTCAAACTCTTAAAGTCTATAGATGGACAGACTCAATCAAAGAATTTAAGACGACACACAAACACCAAGATTTATTTATACATATATATATATATTAATATATATTTATATATGTGTATATATATATAAATATATATATATATATACATCGTATATATATATATATATAAATATATATATATATACATCGTATATATATATATATATATATATATACCCATATTTCCGAGTTAGGAGTTGAATAAATATATACCAGTTAGGAGGTTGCGGAATATAAGGGATTAGGAGTTAACGCAAATATATATGGGTAAGCCTCCTATATGGTCTAATTTATCTACATTGTAGATATATATATATTTATTCACCTCCTAATTATTATATATTTTTATGGAAATTTTAGGAGAATATGGTATCATACAATATATATTCATCGCCTTATCATACTTTGTATATATGAATACTAGAAAAACTGTCAAAACTTGGAGAATGTCTAGATGGTTGTTGTAAATTACATATCAATTTGAAGGTAAAATAATTCATACCTCAATGAATAAGCAAAAATAATGATTACCAGTTAGCAGATTGCTACAAATTACACATAAATTAGAATGTTACCATTGTAACTTATGTAATAGTTACAATGGAAACATTACATAGCTTGGCATAGCTTACATACCCTTTAGTAAAATGCCGTAACTTATATCATTTAGGAGTTTGCTATAACTTGTTTCTTTTAGAAGCTGCTCTGATTTACATATAATAAAGTATGTTGCTATAACTTATAGATCATTTGAGAAATTGATATAATTTGAATTTCACATAGTTGGTAGCAATTATCTATATATCAGTTAGGAGGCTGCTATGGAGTATATATTAATTAGGAGGCAGCTGATATTTATATATCATTTAGGAGGTTGCTATAACTTACATATCATTGCAGAGGCTGCTATGAGTTACATATAATTTAGGATGTTGCTATCACTTATAGATCACCTAAGACCTTGCTATAATTTGAATTTTCCATAGTTGATAGCTATTATTTATATATCAGTTAGGAGGCTGCTATGGATTATATATTAATTAGGAGGCTGCTGATATTTATATATCATTTAGGAGG